>NW_024879145.1:0-265430 GCF_018340385.1 Cyprinus carpio | reverse complement strand
TACTAAAAACTAAAATAAAACTAGAAAATAACTATGAAGGGCGAAAGAAACGTCACTGTCCAAGGTTTCAACACTTTATTTCAGCACAAGAGCAAGAAAACCATAAATGCCATGCAATTATTACACAATAACAGTCCCACGACAATGTTAAAAAAGAGGTCATTGCCATAGGACATTTGTAAATCAAATGGCTTGTAGTACATCCAATTTCCTCAGGTTTTTTGAGTACAAGACAATGTTCTTGTTCAACAACCACTGAAAGCATGAAGGTGTTCAATAAACTCTGATTCCATACACGTACCAAAAAATAAATTCCATCCTTAATAAAAATTGTAACAATCTTTCCAAAAACAGGTGCATCATCAACAAACTCTAAGAAAACAACAAGACCACTGCGATACTCAGTACCTTGACCTTTACCCATGGTGTGACCATTACCTCGCTAGAGATATCAATCTGGAGTGCTCTGAAATAAAATCAGAGTTTTCAAGGTCAGACAACATCTCATTTGAAACAGGGCCAGACTCAATACCCCTGATAGTACAGGACTCCCAGTGATAGGCAATGGCTAGCTGGTGTTTTTTTGCAAGCGATTTGGTCAGGTTTTTGAAGTTTTTTAGATTTTTCTTAAAAAACCTGTGTTTTGCCTCATACCTCATGGTCCATACATGAATCAATGGGCCAATTTGTCTGATGCATTCTGGTAGTGAATCATAAGGTGGTGTTTTGGAATTAGATTCCTAGGATACAAATCCTTAAACAACTGATGATGCTCTTTTATCAGATGCTTCAAAAATATTATCATTCCTTCAGAGATGCAAGGAGAAAAGATAATATTTACAATATGTAAGAGAAGCAAAAATCAAATGCCAGTGCTTATCTCCCACTGGGACTACATCTCCAAATATGAGAGGGATGTTCTTAATGAGACACCATGTCTGACTTGCATTGAGACCAATGTTGTTTTCCTGCTTGTTGAAGGTTGACCTTGGTTGGGCGGTTATTCTTTCTAAAAAGCCATAGTTGAAGGCATACAATCTTTGAGGAATGGAATCGCCAGAAATTAGATTGCAACTCATATATCAAACAGCAGTTTTCACTTCATACTGTGCAACTCCCTCCAGGATATCATGCATAATATCCAGCACAAAGTTCTCAGATACATTAAAGTAAGTCAAGGTATTGAGTATAGAATTTCTTTTAAACACATAACAGGAGTTTTCATTGGGGTTGTCAGCAAGATACTTGTAATGCTCCTCATTTAGATTTCTATTACGCAATATCATCCGTGGATCATCCTCACTAAATATTTCCTGTGCTAACACCTTGTCAGTGAGACAGAGTCTGCAGTAATGTTTTGCAGAATAAAGATTCAACATAACCAAGAATACTATTTAGACCTAGGTTATCACCAGTTATTTGCGAAATAGTACCAAAGAGGGCTCCTCAGAAAATGACACCATCATTCCCTTCTTCTCAAGTACTTTCACATCATCAACCAATGGGCCAAGTATTTTTGTCCAGGCCATACTTTTTTCCATCTTCAGAATGGAACAAAGAAATAAGATGTATGTTCATTAAGGAAGAGTTCTTGTGTGCTGGCAGGTTACGAAGTACAAAATATAAACAGCCAAGTTTATGAACTCCTGCTTTAGATCCTAATGGGTTCGCGGTTTCAAAATCGTCATAGTAAATTTGGATCTGAAGTGCATTGCTGTGGATGGAGTACAAAGGATGTTTTTTATAATACTGTCCCATCACAAAAATCACAATACATGTCACTTTGCCGTTGCCTCTTGGATAAGATTACACACTTTATCATTCCTAAAAATGAACTCAAGAGTCTTCAGAAGAGGGATATATATGAAAAGTGTCATTACCTGTTGTCTGTTCATACATACCAGAGATTTTATTTCTTCTTGTATCGTATCTGACACCTAAGTGTATTTCAATAGGTCAACAACCCCCCATTTCTCACTGAAATATTTTCTCCATTTTGTATCAGTATTAAAATCAGAGAATGGATTATTGAAACCATTAAAAAACTTCTTCAAACTGAACTTCTACTTGTGCTGTCAACAGGCACAACATTTAAAACATTTTCCTTAAAACTTGTATGGAAATCATTAACAAAATCCTCCATGCTTTCAACAACTGACATGATTACACTGTTTGCAACACCATTGCCCTGTAATTTGGCTATAATAGATGCACACCTTTCCCTCGAACTATCCCTTGAAACAGAAGAACATTCATGCAAACTTGCATCATGTAATCTTTGCTCTGTGTCAGACACAACAAGTGATACTGCTTCATTGAGATCTGGAGCTTGTTGATTTTGTAAAGATACAGTTCCACTGCTTGATGCTACAGCCCTCAAATGAAATCTAGTTAAATGTTTTCTAAACCCTTCATAACTTTTAAATTGCAAGGAACAACCATCCTGATCACAAACCAGACCAAATTTCTTACCAGGATATAAACCATGTACAAGTTTTAGGTGCCGAATTAATTTAGCTATTGTAGCAAACAGTGATTTACAGATATAGCATCTAAACATCATTCAAAAACTTAGCTCTAAGCTCCTTTACTCTTGGGCTCTCACTTGTGGTGCCAACATCAATTTTGTACACTGTAGTCTGGAGAAAAGTGTACAAATTTTTGAGTGGAGGATCATAACTGAGACTGAAAACAAAATGAACCTTGAAGAGTTCATCAATGGCAGCCAGTGAAGAGGATTCTTACAGGGGATGAGCTTTTTATCCACCACAATGAAGTAGTGACTGATGGCTTCCTTGCTGCTCCCTGAGGCAAGAATGTATGGCTGACGATTCTCTTCCAGCTCAAGGTGTTCCTGTATACTCCTGCATGCCTAATGGGGGAAAAAATTACGTCTATGAATAATAATGATAAATTAATAAGTACAGCTTTATCAGTTAACATTTATTTGAGACTTTTTAGCTTAATTGCACATCATAAAGACCGGGAAGCACTCCAAATCAAAACCGTACATGCACAAACAACAATTTTAGTTTAGATTTAGATCAGATTTAGATTAATTTTACATTTATCATTTTACAGTTTTTCTAATAGTAAAAAATAAGATGAATAAATTACTGAATCAATTCCAAGTGTAACACTTATAGCCCTTGTATTTTGGCACCAGTGTACCAGCTACCTACTTTGTGAAACACCACCAGATGGTCAATAGCCTGTGAAATACTGATCCTTTGGATTTTCTTTCTTCCTGAAGCCTGGGGTGATAGGAGATGCAAAAGTAGAAGGAAGGATGATATATCACTGTCCCACTCTGAAAAAAAAAGTAACTGTGTTAAATGTCTACACAAAAATGAGTATGTATAGTATGATTTCACTGCAAAGTCATTGGAAGTATCACCTGGGGAATCCTGTGCCTCGCTGCTTTCTTTGCTCTGTTTGGCAGATGACAGTAATCTTTTCAGCAGTGGAGTGGAAGTCAAGGTTTCTCCTAGCCTGATAACCTTGCTTTGAAAACTGTCGGCCACCTTTCCAAAAGTCTGGAAGCAGTTTTCTGACCCAAAGAGGAGTGTGAAGTCCTGAAGAATCTGAAGCAGTTTGAAGAAAACACAAAGAAATTACAATATATTGTGATTACAATAATGTGGCCATTTTCAACAATGCAGACCATTTGACAGTTCTCTGATACTAACATTTCAATTTTAGTAAAAAATGAAAGAAAATCCATACCAATCCTTTAGTGTCCAGGAATCGAGGAAAAACAGAGAGAATGGTGGTGGATCCCTCTGGATCATGGACAAGGTGCTGTCTGTATTCAAACGTTGCCTTATCTTCTGCATGATGACCTCACGTTCACTTGTATGATTCATCAAAGAGATGGCCTCTACACTTTGATCATTATCTAGCTGATGTTCTTGGTAACATAGCTGTCTGTCAAGCAAAGGACCTCCCTTTTCTTCTGTTTTTTGGATCGTCCTTATTTCCAGAAGGTCTTGTCCCCCTTTGTACTGTCTTGAGGCGCCATGACAAGAATCCAGTGTTTTTTTTGGCCATCATAGAAATGTTCCTGTTGAAATGACACAAATTCTTAATTAAACCCTTAATTAAAAATGAAAACATCTTTAGACATTTCCAACTGTGCACAAAATATTGAATGTCCGATCAGTGATAATGACTTACATATCCAGTCCTTCCTTGGGGATCTCTGAGTGAGGGAAACAACAGGTGATAATTCCCAATCCATACTTCTGTTTGGTAAGTCGATGTGGGACCCTTCTGAAGAATGGAAACACTCAATGTTACTTTACGCTGATAGGAAATGTTTAAGAACATTTAATTAAACTAACTTTTAGGAAAAAAAAAAAATTTAACAATTTGCACAAATTTGTATCACCCAACTACATCTATCTACTTCACAATCTATAAAGCATCAAAATCACTAACAAACTGAATAATGCAAGACCGAATTATATTTTTATAATTACCCTTCTGTCTCCATCATGTGTGCAACTAAGATGTTCACCATCACTTTCCTTGTGTCATCACTAATTGTGCCTGTATCTTCATACTCCTTAAGCACATTTCCTCCACCTGGTCTTGTCTGTAGAATTTGTTTTATCAGCTATAAAAAAAGAGAGTATTATTAACAGATACTATTATGAGAGAAGATATTACTGCACTATCTAAATTACCCTTAAATATGACCCTGATCTAAAAAATATTACCATTATATATGGGGATTACAAAAAAAACCTTAATGAAACTGAATATCATGATGAGTGAAACACCCAGTGTCTGTGTAAGGCTACTGGGACTCACATCTCTGGCCTGTGCTCGTTGTGATGCCACATCATCATCATCATCCTTTCTGAATCGTTTTGGACTAAACCAGTCACTCTCTTCACTGCTTTTTTGAAGTTAGAGACAGTGTATCTGTATCCAAGCTGACTGAAGACTGAGGTGTGGAAGATCCTGTTAACGTTAAAACTGGAGTTAATAGATGTCATGTTAATATATATTAATACTGAATTTAAAAAAAAAAAAAAACTAATAATGAGAATTTTTAAATCCACGACATTGGTTGTTGAAATAAAAAGACTCAATATGCCCCTTGCCATTTGTTTACTTTTTAGAAATACATTGTTGTACACCTACAATATTTTGAACACTGAACATATTAAAACACTACCAGTACTCATTCATAAATTGGGATACAGATCATTCAACAGGTCCTGTTTTCACTCACCAATGTCAGTCAACTCATTTATGACTAAAACCAACCCACTGGTGGACATTAGATCAGGAAACACATCTTTATCCACCTCTGTACCAGTTTCATCTGTAACTGTAATAGCAAGGTCGTCTGGAATTGAGAACTTCTCTTTCACTGCAAAACAAAATATTTACGAATTTTAGTCAAGTTTTATTCATAATTTGACAAAGCTATAAAAAAAAAATATAGGTTTAATTATTATGATATTAAATATCACTCACCCTCTGCTAGGAATAAATCAAAGCACGCCTCTGAGATTTTTATGAATTTCTTCCTATTCCTAAATTGTGCTTTGACAATCATTGTGATTAAGCACCTGAACTCCTGGCTTGTAGAGGAAGAAACACATCTTACTGGTTTGCTACAAACACAGACTCAATTTGAAACAAGATTGTAAAAAATAAAAATATCAAGACAACTTTCATAATTTATCAAAACGGCACAGATACCAATTAAATCGAAATAGGTTAACTTTTTATCCGTTATAACCCCTCATTTACAAGACAAAACGGGAACTTTTGAGAAATGATACCATTTTCGTCTCCGTGTAAAACTTTCACACTCTCCTCCTCCTGCAGTCTAAATAAGCGCGCGGTTTCTTCATCTATTGTATCCGGAAAGACTAGCAATACAGTTTTACGCTACGTACAGCGCCCCAATGGTCAAACCTCGTTATTGCCGATACATTTTACATAAAAATATCTGTGGTAAATTGGTTTTAATTGTCGACATTGTCCACTTTTCTCAAATGAGACTTCCCCAATGACGTATGCAGCTTTCAAATGCGACCAGGACGCAGCCTCCGAAATGAGACAGCAATATATTCCACGACTTTGTTAATACGAAAACACACATTACATTTTTTTTCTCCTTAAAATGTAATTAAATACTTTAATTCACTAAAATAATTAAACTAACGTTAACCACGTCTGACCATAGACTGTATAAAACACAAATCATATAACGCTGCTCAAACATCGACATTAAAACGTATCAAGTTACCACAATTCAAAACCATGAAGGTCCCAGAAGCATGGTCAACGATCAGCAGAAATCAAAGCCGAATCTTAAAACAAAAACTCGGAACAATCTTTTTTAGGCCAATAACCATATTGATATATACATTTTCTGTTTACGTTAGAGGACTGCAGAAATTCCACGTGCCACAGTTCACCTGTAAAATGGCGCGGGCGCGCGCGACTTTATAGACTTATTTTGAAAAGAACACGATCAGACTTTAATCAATAAAAATGACTGCTGTGTGCGACACACGAAATGACAGACGAAACTACTAACGTTAAGTTATATTCAAAGCTTTAATTCGTTGATAAAGGGGCATGACATAGGATTAATTTACAAAAAGCAAATGTCAGAGCTCGTTGGCTTTCTCGATCATTATTATAATTATCTGTGATTGAATTATAATGATTATATACAAATTATAAATTAGAATACATTTACAGTCTGTATCTGTAATATAACATTAAATTGAAAGACTTACCACCACGCTTCCAGCGAAGTAAAATGAAGTCTGCATGTGGTCTGTTTCGATAAAAAATGACGTCTGTCTGCACGTTAATGGAGGTGTGGCATGATTAACTCTGAATGAGAGTTGACGTCTGCAACTATGTAAAATAACACCAACTCTTATTTGAAACCTGACACTTCTGGTGTTAGACCCATTCTGTTCAGTGTTGATCTAACACTTTATTTTAACACTTTATTGTAACACTGGGAAAATCAACACTGGTAAATTTACTGTGTGAGTGATTCATAGTCTTGAATTTTGTTTTGTTGCTTCCTTGACATTTTGTTGTACTGTTTATATTGTTCTTTTTATGTTTTTATATTTCTTTATTCCTCTGTTTTGGATTGATTTTATCAAAACTTTCAGTCATGTAACCTAAAAATGTACTTCATGTAGAAACACCTGCCTTCATTATGTTAGAGCAGTAAAAATACATTTTAAGGGTCAGATCAGGTGAAATGTCAGCTGCACAGTATTACAGCGGGTTACTGGTTTTCAGTAAATCTTTGCACATGATGAATCTCATTCAGTGTCTGTCATATTATGTGTTTATGGTTCAGATTTACAGAATGAGAGATCCAGACACTAGATTCACTGAAACACTGAGATTCTGCAGTGATTAAGTGTGTGATTACAGCATGTGTTCAGACAGACGTCACACTCACACACTGTCCGCTCTCCTCCATTTCATGTGTCTTTCTGATTTCTCCTCTCATTTCTCAGTCTGTTTTCATTCTTCATCTTAATTGGCTCCTTTCTCATGTCCTGAATAGGCTTGTGACGGTATCAAATTTTCATGTTTCAAGTTAAATAGCCTACAACAAAGCAAAATACACTTAGTCCAGTTCCAGTTAGATTCTAGAATGCCGGAGACTTACCCCTTGGCCCTCCTCCATCTGCCACACTCGTTCTGGATGCCTGTGTACTCGCTGCCGCATCTGGCCTGATTGATTGAGTCGGGCACTGCTGCATCCCAGCCAGAATCAGCCCGTCACTAATGTGCAAAGCGTGCCAGACGTGGCCCAATTTAATTTTTTTTATTATTATTTCTTTTGAAAAAAAAAACAATATACAACAGAAAAAAAAACAAGTCAACAGAGGTAAAACAGAAAAATAAAAAAAATACATACATTGCAAATACATACATCTTTAATATATCAGCCATTTTCACATTTACACTGAAAATTAACTCTATGACAGCCAGAAAAAAATAAAAAATAAAAAAAATGAAAAGCATAAAAAATAAGTCTTTATTGTTCTTTATTCCATTTTTTTATTAATGCTAATTTTTGCCAACTATCTGATTGTGGCCTGCTTTTATCTTTTATCATATTCTTAGTCAATACATAATAATGTTTTAGAAACATAACAAATAATTCTAATTTATTATTTTTGTGTGTTTTGAAAATAAAATATTTACCAAGAAGCACAATGGTATTTAGCAACATGTTTTCTTCTTCATACACACCCCAAATTATGTATATTGGTGACATAAGTAAAATAAGTCCTTGCTCATATAACCAAGCTGCCACATTATGCCAAAAACGAGCTACATCTGGACAATACCAGAACAAATGTAAAATGTCTTCCTCTTCTTCTCCACAATATCTGCAGTTTTTATCCTCAGTTATTCTCCAGATTTTTAACATTTTCTTTGTTGGTAAAATCTTGTAGAAATTTTTAACTTGAAAGGCCCATAAATATGTTGAACAAGATGATTTGTACAAATTCTTAAAAATATTTAACCAAGGAAGCGGAGTATCAAAAATACTCTTCCAATAATCATGAAAATAATATGGAGAAATTTCTGTATTTTTAAATGATACAAAAAAACTGGAGAAATTGCTGATATCAACTGCAGATACCGTAATTTTGAACAAAAGTTTCCATATATTGAAGTAAAGGATTCATAGCTAAGAAAATCTCCTTTATCATTCAGTAAATCATTTACAAAAAGTACATTATTATCTAAAAAAGGACTGCCAATATACAGGTTTTTTATCTATGCAAATATTTGGAATTTAGCCACAATATCTGCTGTTTAATCTCTAATATATTATCTGGCGTAGAAAACTGAAAGCAAAACCACATAGACAAACAATTTCTAAAAAAAAAGAGAGAGATCAGGGAAAAAATTATTCAAAGTTACTTTTGATTCTTGATCTAGTTGAAAAAAAGGATAAAGTTTGGCTATTGATGGTGCACCACATTGCGCTATGAATAATTTAGATGAAAACCAGTGTTGGTTATTATATAATCGTTGGATCCAAGCACCTTTTAAAGCCATATCAAGTGTTGCAAAACTCTTCAATCCTAAACCTCCATTTTCACGTGTATTATACACATATGTACGTTTTATTTTGTCAGTTTTACCATTCCAAATAAAATTAAAAATAACCTTTTCATATGGTTTTCCTGAACAGTGTATCAGGTGAAGGTAAGGCTTGCAATAAGTATGTAAATTGTGAAAGTATCAATGAGTTAATTACAGTTACTTTTCCAAATATAGAAAGATATTTGCCTCTCCAAGCCTGAAGAATTTTATTCATTTTTTGAAGTTTTATCTCAAAATTAATCTTTACAAGGAGCTCTTTATCTACTGGTATATGTATACCAAAAGATTAACAGGGCCTTCTGAACATTGAATAGGTACAATAAAGGAAAATTGATTTGATCTTTTTAGAGATCCAATTCTAAGAATAGAGCATTTATCGTAATTTGGTTTTAATCCAGAAAGTAAGGCAAAAGAATCCAATTCTGTAATAAGTGAATCTAATGACAAAGCATCTGGATTTATGTAAAATGAGGCATCATCTGCATAAAAGGAAGACTTTGATTCTAACCCGTTTACTTCCAATCCCTTAATATTTGCATTATTCCTTATTCTAATGGCCAACATTTCAATTGAAAGAATAAATAAATGAGCTGAAAGGGGGCAGCCTTGTCTCCCTCCTTTCGATAAAACAATTTTATCAGAAATATGTCCGTTGTTAATTATTTTACTGCATGGGTTTTGATATAGTACATGAATCCATTTAATAAAACTCTCACCAAAGTTGTAAATGTTTAGACATTGATATATAAAATTCCAATTTATCGTATCAAAAGCCTTCTCAAAATCAGCTATAAATATCAATCCAGGGAAATTTTCTTTATCATAATAATCCATTATTTCAAGTAGGCGTCTAATGTTATCGACTATGAAGCGTCCTTTTAAAAAACCTGTTTGATCAGGGTGAATTAAATCCTGAATAATGTTTTTTAATCTCAGTGCTAAGCATTTGGCCAAAATACGCGTATCACAACATAAAAGTGTAAGGGGTCTCCAATTTTTTAATTTCACAGGGTCCTTGTCCTGACCCTCTTCGTCATGTTTCAAAAGTAGTGAAATTAAACCTTCTTTCTGAGAATTTGATTGACAACCAATCTCAAAAGAGTAATTGTAGCATGCCAGTAAAGAATCTTTAATCTCTGTAAAGAATGTTTTGTATACCTCCACTGGTATTCCATCTAAACCTGGTGTTTTTCCATTTTGAAAGGAACAAATTGCATCATATAACTCCTTCTTAGTAACAAGACCTTCACATAATTTTTGTTTAACATTGGTAAGTTCTGGGTGGGGATACATTTCCATATGCTCAGACAAAGAAAGATAAGATAAATGAGGTTCCTTTTCATTAAATATCCCATTATAATACTCCATCAATGTTTCCAAAAAGCCATTTGTTGAAATAATATTTGTTCCGTCATCTTTCAAAATTTTTGATATATTATTTCTGGGATAATTTCTATTTTGGAGTTGCAAAAAATACTTGTTACATTTTTCACCTTGTTCCATCCAGTTGGCTTTAGTTCTATATATAATTCCTTTGATTTTATTCTGATAGAACCTCTCTAATTCTTTTTCTTTTTCATCTTATTTTTGTAAATCTTGCTCAATGCAATCAGATTTGTTTGTATCCAAGCGATTTTTAATGTTGTGCACCTCATTTAATAAAATTCTTTCTCTATTACAAGTTTGTTTATATTTCCATGAATAAAATTTTATAGCATGGCCTCGAAAAGCACATTTAAATGCATCCCAAACAATATGTGGATTTGCTGAGTCAGTGTTAAAAAGAAAAAAATCTGAAATGAATTGTTTTGTTTTAATAATAAAATTACTATCTTCTAACAATGATTGATTGAATTTCCAATAGCCTTTACCCCTATCAATGTCAACAAAATTTAATTTTATTATAATAAGATGATGATCAGATCTAAATCTTTCAGCAATTGTTACTTGAATAGCTTTTGCTATAAGAGAGAAAGAAATCAAGAAAAAATCTATTCTACTTGCAGAAGCATTCCGCCGCCAAGTATATCTAATTAAGTCAGGATTTTTTAATCTCCAAACATCAAAAAGATCCATTGCAGACATCATAGATGTAAGTGCATGTCTTTTTTGTCCATGACAGTCCCTGCTCTCTCCGGCTCTATCTTTAGAAGGCTGAAGGGCAATATTATAGTCTCCAGCTAGAATTATAGGAATATCATAATTTCGAATCATATTATAAACAGTATCAAAAAAGATTGGCTCATTATTATTTGGAGCATAAACATTAACCAAACAGAAACGTCTACTTTTAATTTCAACATCTAAAATAATTATACGACCGTCCATGTCTCGTTCTATTTTATGCACACAAATTTCAAGATGCTCTCTAAACAATATTATAACTCCTTTTTGGTTTCTTGTACCATGATTAAAGTGAATAAAACCCATTCTCGCCTCCATTTTTCTTCAACATCCTGAGTAGAGTGACATTCTTGTAAATAGATTATATCCAATTCCTTTTTTCTAGCTAACCAGGTAAATATTTCAATTCTTTTTGTATCATTAGCCAGGCCATTACAGTTATAGCTGGCAACACATAGGGATGTAAGATTCATAATACTTTAAAAAAAAGATTAATTTCTTGCCATTAGAGTTTTATTATTAGAGTGGCCTTATTATTGAAATTAATCGTAGTGGCCTTATTCTGAAAACAAAATATTATGTATGCATAGACAATCAAAAAACTAAACAAAACAAAAAACAATAAACAAAACAACATAAAATTAAAGGAAACATACCATATGTTTGGCATATTAAAAGACCACAAAGTAGGCTATGTCAGTAGCAACAACCAAAATACGTATTTCAGGGAGATCAATTTTAAATTCATTCTTGTTCACATTCATTTAAGCTATCATCATCATACGGCTCCAGTAAGAATAGCCATGGTGTGATTGTTATATCTTTGCTTCAGATACAGCATTTCGCCATCGATATAAAGTTTATCAGCAACAAGTCTTACTCTACCCTTTTCTTTTTTGTTCTTTTTTTCTTCTTTAAATATGGGAAGCAGTGCTTTTCGTCTGTCCACAATCTCCACAGGGTACTGCTGATTAATGCCATAGCTTTTACCCTTGAGCTTTGGTCCCAACCCAAAGACCATTTCTCTGTACCTGTAATGCTCGAAGCAGGCGATGATGGCTCTTGGTTTGGCCTGCTCCTCTACCACAGCGTTCGAGTATGAACTTTTCTTTAGTCTCACAGGTCCAAGTCTGTGCACTCTGAGGAATGAAATCTTCTGAACAATCTCCTTATTGATACCCAGCTCGTTGATAAAAAAGGTTTTGAGCACGTCTTCCACATTCTCGTTTTTCTTCTCGGGGATACCGCTGAATATCAAATTATCTCTCATTGAGCGCGCTGTCATCTCCAGCATTTTTTCCTTCAGCTTGAGGTTTTCCCTGGTAACATCTTTCACAGACCGCTGCACGTTCTTCACCTTTTTTTTCGCAGACTCAAGATCCTTGCGTGTCTGCTCCAGTGATAGCTATCCCATTTGCGATCACAGTCTCTTTTAGAACTTTGATATCATCCGACATTGAGTCCAACTTGTCAAGCTTCTTTAATTTCTCATTTATTTCGGTCAATATTCCCTCCATATCCAGTGTAAAAGAAAAAGAATTATCCGGACTGCTTTCTAGTTCCGTGTTTAGTCGCTTGTTTGGTGGCTCAACTCTTTTTTTGTTTGAAGCTCTGGGCGTCTTTGTTGTATCAGACGCCATCGGAAAAAGAAAAAAAAAAGTGTGCCACTGGAGCGTAACGCCAACTTAATTTTGGCCCATTCAAAAGTCAAAAAATGATTCTTAATTGAATTTTACCATTTTTTCACTAATAATGCTTAAAATTCTCCCATAAATCAATAAAATTTGTCACGCGACATCACCTGCTGCTCACTCACTCACGCATGCGCATCACTCTCCGATTTAATTTTTAATATCTATTTTACTGTTCACTAATATTTCATTTAAAATTGATACGCAGCCAAAACGTTTACTTTCATTTCAGTTATATAGACCAGATAAATAACACGACTTAACATGCCTATAAATGTCTCATTATGATGAATGCAATTTTAAAGTTCATTTTGAAGAAGCTGGCATGAAGAAAATTTATTTACAAAACTATGCAATCACAACCAAAAAACAACAACAGAAGCTGTTATACAGAAAGTGCCTAGCTATAAAAGAGAGAGTAAAGGGGACTATGTGTCAAAATTTTTATTGATGACCGTCAAAAAATACAATTTAAAAACTAGTTAGAGTTTGTTAATGATACAAAGTTAAATAAAATAAAAAAGAGCTGACCATCTAACCATGATCTAAAACAAAAAGTACCAGATACGTTCGTTAAAACAACAGCATAAGATACTTGTCTAACATTACAATTTTAAAAAAGGTAGAGATTGTTATACAAGTTAGAAAAAAAAGAGTCGAGCATCTTACGCTATTCCACGATAATACATCCTCACTTGGCACTGCACAAACTTAGGTGCGGGACCGGTTAAACCACACCCCACTACCTGGCCCATAAACTGGTGGGGAGGACGAGGTTGTTAACGCAAAGACACATTTAAATGTATGGGTAAAAGAATTAAACAAAGTAATGTTTATAAAATTAAAGAGAGTTGTTTTAATAAATCAAGATGGCGGCTGTGTACATGGCAAGCCACTTGCTGCTCTCACCTACATTTTCTACTTTGTCCTGCTGTTGGCTGGTTATGTTTTCTCACGGGACTGAACTATGTCGAGACTCTCACTTATGATCACCAATCACTCCTGGACATTCATAGTCGCTGTATGGTTGTCTCTGAAACGAATCTGGGAAAGTTCATGGACATCCCACACAGGAGTATTTTATGAGACATTCCGGATTTTCTTCGTCGATGGCCGCTTGACATCATCCCGAGAAAGCGTCGGAGAAGACATGGGAAACGCGGAGGAGTGATCATCAGACTAAAGTCCTATCTGCGAGCTGGCGCTGTCCTTTGCCTCGGACCACAGATTATTGGTGTTTTGTGGTTCGGTATTTACCGGTCCAGCTGTCGCACTGGCTTCGTTACACTCTGCCGGTCCCTCAGGCCCTTCCGGATTCTCCAGATCATCCTCCCCTGGATCTACATCCTTGGATTAGCCTTCGGCCTCACGCAGTGGGAGTAAACCCTGCTAATCTTCGATCTGTGAGTATCACAAAACACTCTGCGTTCTCCAAAAATGGCGCTGATTAACGCTCATTCTCTGGTTAACAAGACCTAGATTCTTAATTGAGCGCAGCGTTAGTTCAGTCAGGCCACGGAGGCATAGGCTGCGAGCAGCTGATGCGGTCAGCTGTCAAATCGCTCCAAGCCCTACCATTCTCCTATTAGACACGGGACATATATACGTGGCACTACTGCTCGGCGAGTATGCTCAAATGGCTCACAACCTTCCCTCCCCATTATAAGCATGAGCATTTTACCGTGCACCTTCTGATTGTCGTCTTCTTTGTTTCAGATCACTAAGGCTTTCGAGTCCCGGTTGGCATGGACCTTACTGCTGAGAGACATTCATCCTCATAACCAAGCTACAGGATAGACGTCCCACTGCCACATCTACACGATTACCACTGTTTGCTTTTAAAGACATTATTAAGTGTCTTAATTGTCATGTATTTCCAAGCTGATGGTTCCAGGGGGTTAATGTTTAAGCTCTTGTATGTTAAATTAATTTAGGAGCAAGAACCCAGATAAGGAACCATACCGCCAAAGATAAACTGTGTTCAATAAACTCAAGTAACTTGCCAAAGTGGTCCTGTCTGAAATGATTTTATGTCCTCTCACAATCTGGACTTCTTTTTTATTACTGAAACGTGGGTGAAGAAAGGAGACTTAAGCCCCTATTCTGAATTTGTTCCAGCAGATTACTGTTTTTACGACTGGTTGGCTATTATCACAAGGAAAACTTTTAAATCACATTGTCGTCTATTATCCTCTGCCACATATACAAGCTTTGATATATATAACTATTATTAGATATTATTGCTTAACTGGTCTGAACCAATAGTCCTAGCTTTGATATATCGGCCACCTCGCTTAGTAAATGGTTTTATAGTGGAATCTTCTGAATTCATAGGGGACCTGGTTACTAAACATGACAGATTTCTTTTAGTTGGTGACTTCAATGTTCATGTGTGTTCCCCCTGTAAACAGTTATCCACTGAATTCCTGAACACCACTGACTATTTTAATTTGCTGCAATGGGTTAGCCGTCCTACACATCTACTAGGACACACTTTAGACTTAATATTGACTTTTGGTCTATCCATAACGGACATTGAAGTGATTGAATCCCCCATATCTGACCACTTTCCCATTGTATTTATGATGTGTCTTCCTGAGATTCCTCAGATAACAGTCTCTGATATAAGACAAACTCGCGTATACTCGTCACATTTTTGCGAGAATTTTAATGAGCTTTACAATAAAGTTAACTCTTCCCTGTTGGTGGAGTCATAATTCTCTGTTCTTGATGCTGAACACCATTTCAATTCTTTAAATGCAGCCTGGACAGACGTATTAAATTCCATTGCACCTTTTAAGCATTTTAAACTAAAACTCAAATCAGAACCTTGGATTGATAATAATATTCGCTCACTGAGTCAATCCTGCAGAAAGAAAATGGAAAAATGATAAACTGCAAATGTCTTTTGATATTCTGAAGAATTGTTTGTCCTCATATCAGAGTGCTGTTAAGAAAGCCAAGGCCTCCTATTTTTCAAATCTTATTGAAAAGCATCACTGTACTCCTAAAATACTTTTCTCTGTCATTATCTCTGCTCTAAATTCTCCTACTAATTCTTTTCAAAATCCTTCCTTTGTGCTTTCTGAGGACTTCATGAGATACTTCTGTGACAAAGTTACAAATTTGAGGGCCCAGATACAAGTAACAGATCATGTTGAGTTGCCACCTACACTGTTAAAAATCGCTGTAAAAAAAACGGCTAAATTTTGTTCATCACTAGTGCTCAATCATCAATTAATCACAATATTAAATTAAATTCATTTTATTTGTATAGCGCTTTTTACGATACAAATCATTGCAAAGCAACTTTACAGAAAATTAAGTTTCTACAATATTTAGTAGTAGCTTCACTGTTAAAAATCGCTGTAAAAAAAGGCCAAATTTTGACAGTAACAAACTGTTTTTCATTAAAACAGTGCATTCTGGGTAATATTCATCTTTTTCGAGAAGGTAGCCTGCTGCTATATATCGTAAATTAACAGCGTTCAAAGTCGACACTCAGAGGCTGTGTTTCAAATCACACCCTACACCCTCATTCACTATTCCCTACATGAGTTTACTAATATAGTCCACCTGACAGAGAGAATGAAAACTAATGAGTGAATTCAGACACTGACGAACAGCTGCTGTTAACGAGCAGAATCACTGAAGAAAAGAGAAACAAGACACACACAAGAACTACAACTGACTTCAGCCGCAGCCTTAGATGAAATCAACTGAAGATTTAAACAACTCAACAAACAGCTTTACCAGCTTCACACATAACTAACCAGACTGACTTTATTTCTGTCAGATCAGAGATCAGAGATCAAAAGATCTTATGAGAGTTACAGAGATTCAGATGATAATGTTTTACTGTTTCGTTTGACGTTACCATTGCGGAGATCAGTGTTTGCTTTAGTTGCGCTCCCGACCCTTGAATTTGAAACTTTAAGTTCTGTTTGGTTGCTGTATTTGTGTCTTAGTGATGCGTCTGTTTTAGCTGTGTTTATTTGGATGGTCAAGTGATTATGGTTGTTTCTGTCAGCCATGATCAATTAGACTGACTTAAAATGTTGTTAGAATAATTTGGTGTTGAAACATATGTGTGAATTATTTTTTTTTTTAAACTTTATAAGATTGAACAATAATGTGATAACCAGAACATATGGATATGAGAACAGCTTGGGTTTGAAATATTTTGAGCTTCATTGTCAGAAAAAGACATGAACAATCAGCATATGAATCTCAACAATGGTGACAATTAAATGGTTCATGATGCAATGCATGCTGGGTACCAGCACGGGACAAAACTCATCCATGACTCCCAGCATGCATTGCGGCATGAATAAATTATGCCCCTGAATTTTCCACTTATTTTCTTGAATTCTTATGTGCTTATATTTTTGCTTTTGTCTGAAGTTTTAGTAGCATGTTTTGTGATGTTCAGAACTTAACTGTTTATTAGGAACCTAGGTGTGCTATTTGATAGCAACCTTTCCTTAGAAAGCCACGTTTCTAGCATTTGTAAAACTGCATTTTTCCATCTCAAAAATATATCTAAATTACGGCCTATGCTCTCAATGTCAAATGCAGAAATGTTAATCCATGGGTTTATGACCTCAAGGTTAGACTATTGTAATGCTTTATTGGGTGGTTGTTCTGCACGCTTAGTAAACAAACTCCAGTTAGTCCAAAATGCAGCAGCTAGAGTTCTTACTAGAACCAGGAAGTATGATCATATTAGCCCGGTCCTGTCAACACTGCACTGGCTCCCTATCAAACATCATATAGATTTTAAAATCTTGCTTATTACTTATTAAGCCCTGAATGATGTAGCACCTCAGTATTTGAACGAGCTCTTGTTACATTATAGTCCTCCACGTCCGCTGTGTTCTCAAAACTCTGGCAATTTGATAATACCTAGAATATCAAAGTCAACTGTGGGCAGCAGATCCTTCTCCTATTTAGCGCCTAAACTCTGGAATAACCTTCCTAACATTGTTCGGGAGGCAGACACACTCTTGCAGTTTAAATCTAGATTAAAGACCCATCTCTTTAACCTGGCTTACACATAACATACTAATACACTTCTAATATCCAAATCCGTTAAAGGATTTTTAGGCTGCATTAATTAGGTAAACCGGAACCGGGAACACTTCACATAACACCCGATGTACTTTCTACATCATTAGAAGAATTGCATCTACGCTAATATTAGTCTGTTTCTTTCTTATTCCGAGGTCACCGTAGCCACCAGATCCAGTCTGTATCCAGGTCAGAGGGTCACTGCAGTCACCCGGATCCAGTATGTATCCAGCCCAGATGGTGGATCAGCACCTAGAAAGGACCTCTACAGCCCTGAAAAACAGCGGAGACCAGGACAACTAGAGCCCCAGATAAAGATCCCCTTTAAAGACCTTGTCTCAGATAACCACCGAGGCAAGACCACAGGAAACAGATGATTCTTCTGCACAATCTGACTTTGCTGCAGCCTGGAATTGAACTGCTGGTTTCGTCTGGTCAGAGGAGAACTGGCCCCCCCAACTGAGCCTGGTTTCTCCCAAGGTTTTTTTCTCCATTCTGTCACTGATGGCGTTTTGGTTCCTTGCCGCTGTCGCCTCTGGCTTGCTTAGTTGGGGACACTTCATTTACAGCGATATCGTTGACTTGATTGCAAATTATTGCACAGATACTATTTAAACTGAACTGAGCTGCATGATGACATCACTGAATTCAATGATGAACTGCCTTTAACTGTCATTTTGCATTATTGACACTGTTTTCCTAATTAATGTTGTTCAGTTGCTTTGACGAAATCTTTTTTGTACCCCCAAACACAACCCCCCCCCCTCCCCCCACCCCCCTCACCCAATCCCCCCATCACCCCCCACCCCAATCCCACACCAATCTTTGTGTTTGACGCAATCTTTATAAATAAAGATGACTTGACTTAATGCGAATATTTTTAAGAAAAGCTGTTTTTATATTTTTGCATCAGCCTATAAACAACATTTTCTTTCTGAAACAATCAAAATTAATTTGAAATATATTTGTATGTTCTGTGATAAATGGCAACAAAACATCTGACACCCTGTCAGTTTTCTCTTCCACCCTCAAAGCCACGACTGACCAGAGACCCTTGATCAAGAACATAACCCACAACTGCTACCCTAGCACCACAGCAAAAAATGGTGTGTGTGTTAACAGTGTGTGTGTGTGTGTGTGTGTGTGTGTGTGTGTGTGTGTACTTGGATCATGCACCAGCACCCCCCAAGAAAGACCAAAGCACCAGCAAAAGTATGAAGGTGTCAGGGGAAAAGAAAACATTTATAATTATCTGTTATTTGATACTGAGCTCCACAGTAATGGATGTGCCTTTAATAGAGAAATGCACCTTTTCATATGTACTACAAAATTAGAGAATATTTATTTTTTTATTATTTGAATTGTTTTATAGCAGACATTTCAAGCTCTCTATAGATTTCTTTCTCATGTCTGTGAGCTGTTCTTATTATTTTGTATTTATATTCTCTACTTTAATGGTAATATCATTCCTTTATTTGATATACCGACACAAATATATATATACAAAGCCCTTTAACTCAATAGATTAAACATTACAGATCCCAATAATGCCCCTGTGAATAAAGGTGACTTGACTTGACATATCACCTACCTAAAATTGTTGCAGACCATGTACACACCTTCATGTTAATGGTGTTCCCTGATTGTAGTAGCCTATTTAAGCAGGATAATGCAACCCACCACACAGCAATAATTGTTTGGGAATTGTTCAGGAATGGTTTGAAACATGAAAAAGAGTTCAAGGTGTTGCCTTGGCCTCCAAATTCCCCAGATCTCAATCTGATCAAGCATCTGTGGGATGTGCTGGATCAACAAATCCAATCAACGGAGGCCCCACCTCACAACTTGCAGGTACTGCTGCTGATGTCTCAGTGGCAGATACCAAAGGACACATTCAGAGGTTTTGGAGTCTGTGCCTTAGAACAGTATTAGAATTGTGTATATGAACAGTTTTCCAAACATGCCACGAGAGAGCGGAAGACTACTGCACTGTTAACAATTGATGTAATTTTTATAGTAGATTTTACAACAACACATTGTATTCATGTTTTTATTGTAAATGCAAATGCATGATGGGAAATTGATGGACAGTCCTGTAATATTATTGTAACTACACTGTAGAAGCATTATTTTACAGTCACCACATAGCATTGTGGGATAGCATTACTGGTACTTTCCCAGCTAACAGAATTTTGTTATAAGAACAGTGTTTGATTCAGGTGGGCTCCTGACTCTCTACTTTTGTTGCGTTGCTTCTTTTGTAGAATTGGCAGTTGTTTTCAGAAAACATTTCTGAATTGATTAAAGCAGATCAACATGTCTGTTTTAATAACAAACAAATTACTGATTTAAAGTAGCTTAACTAACTAAACTAACTTAAAAAAAATCGAAATGCTGTTATTGTGTTTCGCGTACATTCACAATATTTTAGAGTGCATATATATATTGTTGTTGTTAATTTTTTAAAACAAGGTAAGTGTCATTTATACACTCACAGACATCCACATTCAGCATATGAAACACAACAGTGGTGACATGCTTCATGCATGCATGCATTGCTGCATTTTTTTTGTCACCATTGTTGAGGATTATATGACAACAAAACAAAATACAGCATTTTACTGTAACAATCATATTATGATCACAGTAGTGCTGTTGTATAAACACAGTACTTTGTTGTATTAAAATGACAATACATTAGCTGTATATTATTTGCTATAAATTCATGGCAATTTGTTGTCAGGAGTTTCCTGTAAAATTACAATAAATGGTGTGGGGATCAGGAGAACATAGTAGTGAATATCTCCTGGCATATGATGTAATGATTGATGAGTTTGACCTTTGACCTAATAATTATGTCCATATGGGCCCTTTGATATTATAATAAGTTCCATACTAACCCCGGTGCGTATGAAATTCATCCGTCATCCTTTGAGGTCCGGGGGCTGAAATGTGTTGTTTGTTCAGTGACCAAGTGATGAATGAGATCCCTGAAGAATGTGTTTGTAGATTTTATGGAACGTTCCCATATCCGGACTCATCTGCGGACGCGTCTGTGTGGTAGGTGACCACGGTATCAGGTTGCAGTCTGTAATGTTTGCGCTCTCTCTCTCTGTATGGGGGCTGTGATAAAAACAAAAACGTTTTGATGAAATAACTATAAACCTTAAAAAAAGCTTTAAATTGTCTTTTTTTCAGCTTTGGTCCGTGGATAGATTATATCCAAATGTGTCCTAATGGATTCTTAACAACTTTTCAGTTGAAAGTTGAATCTTCCCAAGGAATTGGTGATGATATGGCCGTAAACAACATCAGGTGAGTTTTTGTCATTCTGCTTAGAGTTTGCCATTTAGGGTCTCAGTTTTCCCTCATGAAGCTGCTCAGTTAAGCAACATCAGTCAATACGAGGCATGAGGCCACAGGAGAGAATCAGACCAATAACACAATTATATTTCTTTTACTCAAATTTTATAAACATTAAAGTAATAGGTCAGTTAGTTCATATAGTGAAAGTATACATACATATAAAGGCTCATAATATCGATTACAGGATCAACTGTTTTCTTTCAGTGTCTGAAATGCTTTGATCAAGGATTCAGTAATTCAAAGCTTTTAATAGATATCAACTGCGCATCCTATTAGTTTTCTTTATTAAAAACACAATGTTTTCTTGATATCGTGAGTGCACACAAATAAAAGTAGACCCTTTACAGTTCCGAATGATGTATTATTCTTACCTTTATGAGTAACAGTTACAGCGTAATTCATTTGTTTCCACTGATTTCCTGAAGCGCGCTTCAGCTTCCATTCTCTGCAAAAACGATTGGACATGTGCCTAACAGGAAACATCTAGGTTCAAATGTTTAAACCAATATTTTGATATGCTTTAAGTATTTTGTATCTATAGATTTTATATTTGGCAAATCGTAATTACAACATCGTATGACATTAGAATCTGATAACACCAGTAAAAGAATAAAATTGGCACTAGGAAAGATCTCCATGATTAGCCTGTTTTTCCCTGCTTGAGAATTTCTGTCCAATGAATGGATGACCTTAGCACACGTGTTTGTTTACAATTTCTGCACCAAATCACCTGAATCATCAGCATTGTATTTGGTCCGGACCAAAGCAAGTGAACTAGTGGACTTTCCTGGTGTGAATACACCCTGAATCTCAGCTCTTTATCCGCAGTGATAGGAAAATACCACACAAATTTGGTGGAGATCCACCATGAGGTATGAGCCGAAACGCCTAAAAGTCATCCCGGCAGCCATTTTGAATTGGGCTTGCGGGGTAATTAGCAAATTTCTCGGAGGCTGCTGTCTGGAATGCAGCATTAAGGCCGTTCCACACTGAGCGTGAAGCGAAAACATTCGCCTTCTGCTAATTCACGCCTGCGCGCTAGTGGTGCTGACCAACAATGCATTTTTCCTCAGATATGTATCTTGTAAATGGATTTAACGTCGTCCACTGCTCAATATACAGCATTAAATTATAGTAAAGTTTGGTTCTACACCAGAAACGAAAACTATCTATTATGCTTACAAGAAAACATCTTAAAATATAAATAGAAGTACAATTAGCATCAAGCCACATTTGAAAATGTATGTAATTATTAATGTATTTGCTTAAAACCCACTTTAAACCATCATCGAGTGCTTGTAATAACTCCCGATTGTGATCTATGGTTGATTTTGATTCTATTATAGGCAGAAATGCACTCTTTGTATGTTTAATAAAGCCACACTGCTTATTGTAATAAATTCAATTCAATTCAAGTTTATTTGTATAGCGCTTTTTACGATACAAATCATTACAAAGCAACTTTACAGAAAATTAAGTTTCTACAATATTTAGTAGTAGCTTATCAGTGGTGACTGTCAGTTCATGTGCATATAGCAGAAATGTTCAGAAAAAATCAATAAAAGACGTAAACAAACAGACGATTAACACTATTAACAGCAATTATGCAATCAAACTTATAGCAAAATGTGGTAGTTCTGTATGTTGTCTCTGGGTTAGCATCATCTGAGGTCCTCTGAGGGGTTGGCATCATCTCTTCTCAGGTGTTCTGGATCCAGACTGGAGCTTGTGTAAATCCTAGTTACCACAGGATGTAAATCCAGCAGAAACAGAGAAACAAATAGAGACATAATTAGCGTAGCTGCTGTTCCAGCCAAGTAAAATTAATTCGTTTAACCCAAGCTAAAGAATAATAATGCACATTTGATCAGATATAACTGCAGTCCAAAATTATGAGATGCATTATTTGAATGCTTGGCCAAAGAGGTGTGTTTTTAATCTAGATTTAAACAGAGGAAGTGTGTCTGAACCCCGAACATTATCAGGAAGGCTATTCCAGAGTTTGGGAGCCAAATGTGAAAAAGCTCTACCTCCTTTAGTGGACTTTGCTATCCTAGGTACTATCAAAAGTCCGAGCGTTTTGTGACCTTAGGGAGCGTGATGGGTTGTAGCGTGGTAGAAGACTAGTTAGGTACGCAGGAGCTAAGCCATTAAGGGCCTTATAAGTAAGTAATAATATTTTGTAACTGATACGGAACTTAATAGGTAGCCAGTGCAGAGACTGTAGTATTGGGGTAATATGATCATATTTTCTTGACCTGGTAAGGACTCTAGCCCGCTGCATTTTGGACTACCTGTAGCTTGTTTATTGAGGATGCAGGACAACCACCTAGCAGTGCATTACAATAGTCCAGTCTAGAGGTCATGAATGCATGAACTAGCTTTTCTGCATCAGGAACAGGTAAAGGTAGTTCGTAGCTTGGCAATGTTTCTAAGATGGAAGAATGCTGTTTTTGTAACATGGGAAATATGATTTTCAAAAGACAAGTTACTGTCTAATATAACACCCAGATTTTTGACTGTAGAGGAAGTAACAGTACATCCGTCTAATTGCAAATTGTAATCTATGAGATTCTGTGTAATGTTTTCTGGTCCAATAAGTAATATCTCTGTCTTATCTGAATTTAATAGGAGAAAATTATTGGTCATCCAATCTTTTACATTTTTAACACACTCTGTTAGCTTAGATAATTTTGAAGTTTCACCTGGTCTTGTTGAGATATATAGTTGAGTATCATCAGCATAACAGTGGAAACTAATCCCGTATTTTCTAATAATATTACCAAGGGGCAACATGTATATTGAAAATAGCAGAGGACCTAGGACAGATCCTTGTGGCACTCCATATTTTACTGGTGATAAATGAGATGACTCCCCATTTAGATAAACAAAGTGGTAGCGATCGGACAGGTAGGATCTAAACCATCTTAAAGCCTGCCCTTGGATACCTGTATAGTTTTGTAATCTATCTATGAGTATGTCGTGATCTATGGTGTCGGAACGCAGCACTAAGATCAAGTAAAACTAGCAATGAGATGCAGCCTTGATCTGAAGCAAGAAGCAAGTCATTTGTAATTTTACAAATTAATATTAATAAACATAATTTATTGTTATGAAAATACCATGAGCTGTACACAAAACACATACAGAATATATCGTCATAATCATATGTCTATTTTCTTTCATATTTCATGTGTAGAACAATGTTTCGCTCAATATTTTTAGTATGGAACTTCTAGAGAGTTAACGCTCTGATTCATAACACTCATGCACGTGGAAGAAAAGGGACAGTGCTCTGCAGAAAACATAATTCAGAGGATAATTAAAGGGGTCATATGATGCTTTTTAAAAGATCATTATTTTGTGTATTTGGTGTAACAGAATATGTTGACATGATTTAATGTTCAAAAAACACATTATTTTTCAAATACTGTACATTATTGTAGGTCCTCTAAGCCCCGCCTCTCTCAAACGCGTAATTTTCTACAAAGCCCCTCCTTCTGACAAGTGCAGTGTGCTCTGATTGGCCAACTGGTCCAGTGCATTGTGATTGGCCGAACACCGCAAGCACTCGTCGGAAATGTAACGCCCCTTTCCATAATCGTGAGCTTCATTTTTCAAAATAAATGTAAAGACAGTTAATAATGCCCTTAGTTTTACCATCAGTTCAAGACCGAAAGAGGAACAGAGTCTCGTGACAGACACAGTGATGAAGCTCATGTGTGTTTGCAGTACACAAGCCACGGACGGTTAAGACAGCTGACTCCACTGTGTGACCCTCTCTCTCTCTCTCTCACACACTCACACGCGCGTACATTAGGGGTTGCACAGACTAATCGACTTCAATGCTCTGCCATGACGCTTTAAGCTTGACATCAACTAGTCACTGGTCCTGTAGAGGGCGCAACAGGGTAATAAATCTTTGAAGGACTTCCACATTTACCCTCCGTTTCCAAACAGTTAAAATGACAAATAAATGTATACTCCGAAAGCTCCACAAGACATGTGTGATTATATTACTTGATGCTCGACATTGAATGGGAGAATGCACATTCTAAACAGATTATTGTACGGGTAAGTTAATCGCTGTTCTAATCTAATGTACTGCTGCTCTGTAAAACACACACATAGGCTACAGACAGTAGCTTGTATGTCATGCGCAGATCTCGCGCGCACAGAATCATTCAGAATCAATGTGCTAGTGAGGCCAGCAGGGGGTGCTCACCCTGTGGTCTGTGTGGGTCCTAGCGCCCCAGTGTAGTGATGGGGACAAGCACCGTCCTTCGGATGAGACGTAAAACCGAGGTCCTGACTCTCTGTGGTCAGTAAAAATCCCAGGATGTCTTTCGAAAAGAGTAGAGGTGTGACCTCGGCATCCTGGCTAAATTTGCCCATTGGCCTCTGACCATCATGGCCTCCTAACAATCCCCATATCTGCTGATTGGCTTCATCACTCTGTCTCCTCGTTCTGGTGCAATATGGCTGCCGTTGCATCATCCAGGTGGATGCTGCATACTGGTGGTGGATGAGGATATACCCCCTGACTATGTAAAGCACTTTGAGTGCCTAGAAAAGCGCTATATAAATGTAAGGAATTATTCAGCGCGGAAATGTACTGTGAACGCTGTTCTGTGATTTCTCAATAAAATAGCTTAGAAACTGAAAAGTTCAAGCATATATTTCTTAACTAAATACCACAGCGTCACTACTACTAGAGAGACACTGCCATGTAGAATTAATTCACACACGCATTCACTCTCACTAATGCATTCATATAAATGTAATCTTTACTGTGCTACTTTATTTGTATCTGATTTAGAATGAGCAGAAACCTGTGAGAAATAAAACGACCCAAAGGCAAAAGAACTGTAAAAATTAGCTGTTATTGGAGCAACAGCCACACGGGCAGCGCTGTGTCATATACCATAGCTGTGCACAAGGGGTTTGTCACAGCTCCAGACTTATTTGTTCATTAATGACATCATCAGTGACTAGTCGACTACGACTCGACTTTCATTACATAAAAGTCAACTTTAAAAAATCAGAGGTCGTTCAACCCCTAGCATGCATACACACACACATACTGTACACGACACGCAAAACTCTGCATTTGAACAGTCAATAGTAAATACTTAAACTAATAACAAAACATACTTCCAGTAGCTGATTCAGAAGCACCAGATTGTCATAGCAAAGTCTCAGAACGACCTCCTCTCCTAGGTTCACCAAACGGTCATCCATAAAAATGTGTTGCTGTTCTGTTGTAAGTAATCTTAAAGATTCCTAAACGCATCTACTTTCGGAAGACCAAATAAAGTGCTTTTGCTTTCTCCTAGATACACACAGCATCTTCCTGACATGACTGCTTCAACACTAACTACGGTTACTGAAACCACGCCTTCTTTCTTTGCGTGAACATTTGGGCGGCATTAAATATTTCCACATAGTGACGTAGAGATGTGGGGGCATGTTAGAACGAGCCATTTTAGGGGGGCATAGCAGAGTCTTAACTTTGATAAAGAATATCTCTTTGGATTTGAGACTTTAGTCTGTAGTCTCTACTCCTGAAGTCAAGTTCATTTTCCCAAACCCTGATCATTTTAATGCTGTGAGAGTTATACCTTGACAGGATAATTGCATATATCTTAGAAATAATCCCACCCATATGAGGATTCAGTTTAAATGCCTCTTCTTTGTAGGCAGGGAGGGAAACCCAGAGAACAGAGAGGAGGCACAGTTCCTGATTTGAAAGTTATGAAACAGGTGAGAGGGAAGCAGATTAAATGATGAGGATAATTCAGAAAAACTTGCAAACACATTATTAATGAAAAGATCTTCAAAGCATTTCAGACCTTTCTTTTCCCAGAAAGAGAATACAGAATCTGAAAAGGGAGGAAGAAAGAGATGATTATTTTGTACAGGAGCCATGGCTGTCGCCGAGGTACATTTAAAATGACGCTGAAACTGAAAGAATATTTTGAGAGAAGTGCACACTATTGTATTATCTGTGTAACGTGAAGAGAAGAGAACACCATAGGTACATTTACCTTTAATTTATCAGTAGCTTGTAGCTGGTCAAGCTACAGATTCAGACTAGCTTCCCCAACACTGCAACTACCAATGGTAGGTTTCCGGCCGACAGCAAAAATGTACTTTGCCTGTGTCACAATATGAGGTAAATCCAGCCCTGTACATGATACTGGTTTATGCTGCCAGATTGGTTTGGAACAGTTGTTGAATAAACAACTAAACTGATCTATTATGCCTGTCTATCTGCTTGACTGACAGTTTTATTGATCACTGAGAGCATTGATTTATGATGTTGGTTCAATAAAAAATAGCTTAGACGTAATAAACTTCTGTTGCCATGTTGCTGTAGCTTAGCTTGCTATATCTCCCAGGGCTGTAGCTTTAGTGTAGTAATGTTTCATTTAAAGAAGAGTAACTGTTAGCTTAGCTCACTACATTTTCCAAGTAGCTTGCCCAACACTGCATCTTGTTCATTAAAAGAAAAAAACAGATCACAATATTCTAAGTTTTAATTAGGGCTGCCCTTGATTTTCTGGTCAACTAGCAGTCATTCATTTGAAACATTAGTCGACTAATCACACATACATTTACATTTAATCATTTAGCAGACGCTTTTATCCAAAGTGACTTACAAATGAGAACAATAGAAGCAATCAGATCAACAAGAGAACAACAATGGTATACAAGTGCTATGACAAGTCTCAGTTAGTCTAGTACAGAACACGTAGCCAGGTTTTTTTTTTTATTTAGAATATGATAGACAAGAAAAGAAAAGGTAAGTACTAGTATTAGTTGGTTGAGTGCAGGTGAAAATGAGTAAAGACTCAGCTGTTCGAATTGAGATCGGGAGGTCATTCCACCAGCTGGGCGCAGTCCAGGAAAAAGTCAGTGAGAGTGATTTTGAACCTCTTTGGGATGGCACCACAAGGCATCGTTCACTTGCAGAGTGCAAACTTCTGGAGGGCGCATAAGATTGAACTAATGAGCTTAGGTATGTTGGCGCTGTGCCAGTGGTCGTCTTGTAGGCAAGCATCAGTACCTTGAATTTGATGCGAGCGGCTACTGGTAGCCAGTGTAACCTGATGAGGAGAGGAGTAACATGGGCTGTTTTTGGCTCATTGAAGACCAACCCTCGCTGCTGCATTCTGGATCAGTTGTAGAGGCTTGATAGTACATGCAGGAAGGCCCACCAGGAGAGCATTACAATAGTCCAGTCTGGAGAGAACAAGAGCTTGGACAAGAAGTTGGGTGGCTTGCTCTGACAGGAAGGGTCTAATCTTCCTAATGTTGAATAAGGGAAATCTACAGGACCGGGTCGTTGTAGCAATATGGTCTGTGAAGCTTAACTGATGATCCATCACAACTCCTAGGTTTCTGGCTGTCCTGGAAGGAGTTATGGTTGACGAACCCAGCTGTATAGAGAAGTTGTGATGAAACGATGGGTTAGCTGGAACCACCAGCAGTTCAGTCTTAGTAAGGTTGAGCTGAAGGTGATGGTCATTCATCCAGCTAGAAATGTCACTCAGACAAGCTGAAATGCGAGTAACTACCGTCGGGTCATCTGGTTGAAATGAGAAGTAGAGTTGAGTGTCATCAGCGTAGCAGTGATAGGATAGGAAAAGCCATGCTTCTGAATGACAGATCCTAATGACGTCATGTATATGGAGAAGAGAAGTGGTCCAAGTACTGAGCCTTGAGGAACCCCAGTAGCAAGTTGTTGTGACTTAGAGACTTCACCCCTCCAAGACACCCTGAAGGATCTATCAGAAAGGTAGGAGTTAAGCCACTGGAGTGCGGTTCCAGAGATGCCCATCTTTCTGAGGGTGGACAGGAGAATCTGGTGATTAACAGTGTCAAAAGCAGCAGATAGATCCAGCAAAATGAGTACTGAGGATTTTGAAGCTGCTCTTGCCAGTCGCAGGGCTTCAGTAACCGAGAGCAGGGCAGTCTCCATTGAGTGGCCGCTTTTGAAGCCAGATTGGTTGCTGTCCAGGAGGTTGTTCTGTACAAGAAACATTTATTAATAAACTGTACAAGAAACATTTATTAATAAACGGTGAAATCATAAATATGAACCTTTAACTGCCTGCAAAGCTTAATAAGTGCTCAAGCACACACATAAAGCTTGCCAAGGCACACTGATTATGAATGTGTCGGGGAAAAACAGTAAACAGTTTCTACACCCGAACACACTGAAGTTCTGCCTGTTCTGAAGTTCTCAGCAAATAGATATTAATAATGTTAATATTAATCCTACAGTAGCATTGCCAGTATCTCCACCTTGATTTTTCACAATACCTTCTGTGGATCTCCAGATATTTAAAACTATAATGGGTAGGGTAATTAAAGTTCATAATGTGATTGTAGTGCAACAGCATCTTGAGAGTGAATATTTTCACTTTTTACAAATATTTACAGATGGTTCCAAAGCATAGAAATTTTACAAAATCTGTATAGACTTTGCCAGTTGAGACTTTTAGCAGTATTTTTATGGGGGCATTATTATGTTGGTGTGGAGGTTTATAAGGATTTTGACAATTTAGTCTATTAGGCCCTTACAAATAATGTTATTGATTTAGAAATACCTTTGGGTAAATCTGAAATAAAAAGCTTAATTAAAACAGCTATTAAAAATATGTGGCAGGAGAGGTGGGATAAAGGAAATAAAGGTCATCTTCTGTATAATATACAATATATGGGGAAGTCGTGGTCTAGTGGTTAGAGAGTTTGACTACTAACCCTAAGGTTGTGGGTTCGAGTCTCAGGCCGGTAATACCACGACTGAGGTGTCCTTGAGCAAGAAACCCCCAACTGCTCCCCGCAGCATAAATGATACCCACTGCTCCGGGTGTGTGTGTGTGCGTGTGTGTTCACGGTGTGTGTGTGTGCCCTTTGGATGGGTTAAATGCAGAGTACCAATTCTGCGTATGTGTCACCAAACTTGGCTGTATGTCACGTCACTTAAAACAAGTTGGCTTAGTTATGGCAACAGAAAAGAAGATACAGTAATTTCTCATCTGAGAATTGGTCATTCTGCCTTCAACAAAACACTTCAAATGATAGGGAAACATGGTTCTGGTCAGTGCAGTAAATGTGGACTTCCAGAAACTGTAGAGCATGTAATAATCAATTGTATGGCATATGAAAGGGAAAGAATTAGATTAAAAAACGATTTCATTTCTGTTGGCATAAATTCTTTAACTCTGCAGAATATTAACAGTTCTTTCAAAGGATATGAGGCACCTTTTTTTTTTTTTTTTTTTTTAAAGCAACAAAGCTATATAAGGAAATATAGAAAGGTAGGGTAGGTGGTGTTAATTTTTTTTCTCTCTCTCTCTTCTGAATGCAATGCCTCACACTCCATCCCAGTACGTGCCGGAATATGCATCAAAGCTGGTTTGCCAACCGCCGTTAAACGTCAAAGAAGAAGAAGAAGAAGAAGAAGAAGAAGAAGAAGAAGAAGAATCAACTCTGAACTTTTCTGTGCATTTTTTTATTTTAGACAGCAGGTGATGACGAGACTTTTATTTTGGTGTAGTGACGTGACGTCATAAGACTGCGCCGCTCTCCTGTGTCTGTTGTGATTCATTTGAAGAGAGAAAGGTTTGTGTTTTTAACCATTTAAAGTGTTTAAATCAACGCAACCAGATCAGGAAGTTTCATAGTTTTAACAAGCAGCGTAAAAGGGCTTCATTATTGCAGAAGAAAACGTGCTACAGCAGGGGTCCAATCCAGCTCGTGGTGATCGACTGTCCTCTAATAAACACACCTGCCTTTAATTTCCAAGCGATCCTGAAGACCATAATTAGTTGCTTCGCGTGTGTTTGATTAGGGTTGATGCTGAATTTTGCAGGACAGTCGATCACCAGGAGCAGTATCTGACATTAATGAAGGTCGTTTTTGTGAGTAAAGAGTAACAGAAACTCATTTCTCTTCGTTTAGTGAATCAAACTCCGAGTCAATTCAATCGATTGGTCGCAAAACGATTCAGTGATTCGAAGCACAAATACAACAAACACAAACACGCAATGACAACTTTTACAAACCTATAGCATTTTATCCCCCTGAAAACCTTATCTATTAAATATAACAAGTATTAAATGAACGGATAATTCAATTCAATTCAAGTTTATTTGTGTAGCTCTTTTTACGATACAAATCATTGCAAAGCAACTTTACAGAAAATTAAGTTTCTACAATATTTAGTAGTAGCTTATCAGTGATGACTGTCAGTTTATGTGCATACGGCAGAAATGTTTTAAAAATCAATAAAAGACGTAAACAAACAGACGATTAACACTATTAACAGCAATTATGCAATCAAACTTATAGCAAAATGTGGTAGTTCTGTATGTTGTCTCTGGGTTAGCATTATCTGAGGTCCTCTGAGGGGCTGCATCATCTCTTCTCAGGTGTTCTGGATCCAGACTGGAGCTTGTGTAAATCCTATAATAATAACTGCAGTCCAAAATTATGAGATGCATTATTTGAATGCTTGGCCAAAGAGGTGTGTTTTTAATCTAGATTTAAACAGAGGAAGTGTGTCTGAACCCCGAACATTATCAGGAAGGCTATTCCAGAGTTTGGGAGACAAATGTGAAAAAGCTCTACCTCCTTTAGTGGACTTTGCTATCCTAGGTACTATCAAAAGTCCAGCGTTTTGTGACCTTAGGGAGCGTGATGGGTTTGTAGCGTGGTATAAGACTAGTTAGGTACGCAGGAGCTAAGCCATTAAGGGCCTTATAAGTAAGTAATAATATTTTGTAACTGATACGGAAATTAATAGGTAGCCAGTGCAGAGACTGTAGTATTGGGGTAATATGATCATATTTTCTTGACCTGGTAAGGACTCTAGCCGCTGCATTTTGGACTACCTGTAGCTTGTTTATTGAGGATGCAGGACAAACACCTAGCAGTGCATTACAATAGTCCAGTCTAGAGGTCATGAATGCATGAACTAGCTTTTCTGCATCAGGAACAGGTAACATGTTTCGTAGCTTGGCAATGTTTCTAAGATGGAAGAATGCTGTTTTTGTAACATGGGAAATATGATTTTCAAAAGACAAGTTACTGTCTAATATAACACCCAGATTTTTGACTGTAGAGGAAGTAACAGTACATCCGTCTAGTTGCACTCCATATTTTACTGGTGATAAATGAGATGACTCCCCATTTAGATAAACAAAGTGGTAGCGATCGGACAGGTAGGATCTAAACCATCTTAAAGCCTGCCCTTGGATAACTGTATAGTTTTGTAATCTATCTATGAGTATGTCGTGATCTATGGTGTCAAACGCAGCACTAAGATCAAGTAAAACTAGCAATGAGATGCAGCCTTGGTCTGAAGCAAGAAGCAAGTCATTTGTAATTTTAACAAGTGCAGTTTCTGTGCTATGATGGGGCCTGAAACCCGACTGAAATTCTTCATAGAGATCATTTTTTTGCAGGTAGGAGCACAATTGAGCAGACACAACTTTTTCTAAAATTTTAGACATTAACGGAAGATTTGAAGTGGGTCTGTAATTTGCTAGTTCACTAGGATCTAGTTGTGGATTTCTTAATAAGAGGCTTAATAACCGCCAGCTTGAATGGTTTTGGGACGTGACCTAAAGATAACGACGAGTTAATAATATTGAGAAGCGGGTTCTTCTGCTACAGGTAACAACTCTTTCAGTAATTCAGTGGGTACAGGATCTAATAAACATGTTGTTGGTTTAGATGCAGTGATAAGTTTATTTAGCTCCTTCCTGTCCTATAGTTGTAAACACTGCAGTTTATCTTTGGGTGCGATGGATAAAACTAAAGTATTAGACGCTGTAGAATCTACATTTGTTATTGTATTTCTGATGTTATCTATTTTATCAGTGAAGAAATTCATAAAGTTATTACTATTTAACTGTGAGGGAATATTTAGATCGGGTGGCGTCTGGTTATTTGTTAATCTAGCCACTGTGCTAAATAAAAACCTTGGATTGTTTTGGTTGTTTTCTATGAGTTTGTGGATATGCTCGGCCCTGGCAGTTTTTAGAGCCTGTCTATAGCTGGACATACTGTTTTTCCACGCAATTCTAAAAACTTTTAAATCTGTCTTTGGTGGCTGGAACAATAGTTCTGCCCGGACGATAACGTGAAGCCATCGTCCGTTATCTTCGATGGCTTTAATAATAATAATAATAATAATAAACAGTAAACTATAGGCTTAGCCTTGGCTTAATATTTTAGCTATACAATTCAAGGATCAAGGATTTACCTGATCATTATAATGCATTTTGATTGCTTTAATTTCTACAGTTTATTAAAAATTTATTTCAGACATGAAATTCAGTTTGTTTCTGTAAAACACACATTTCAGCTTTAGAATAATCTCTCTGCTGGTCATCACTCAGAAACATCTGCAACATTTCAGTTAGTTTGCATGGTTATGAAAGTAAAACTAAAAATAACCTGCCGGCGAATGATGTCAAACAAAAAGAAACATTCAGACAAAATAAAAATCTGTTTAAATTAGTTTGAGTTTTATTCTGAATTTGGCATAATTTAAAGCTGATACTTTGTTTATGCGCCCGGTGAAGTTGTTAATCAGGTCATTAATTATCTCTCTGACTGACTCACTTAGCAGTGCAATAACTAGGAATCTGATTGAGACGCACCCAGAGATTTAGTTTGGGTTTATTTTTATTCCTGTTCATTATTCTCTTCATCTTAAACAGGACAAACACACAGAAACACTCCTGCTGGAGCATCTGAGATCCATGTGTTAATAAAGATGGCGTTTATTAAAGAGGAGAGTGAAGACATCAGGATTGAAGAAGTGTTCAGTCTGAAACAAGATACCGAGGAACAAACAGGTTGGTTTTCAATCTTAAAACTCGACTCACTCATTTGATCCTTATTAAAATGTTCAGCTCTACAGAAATGAATTATGTTTATGAAGATTATCGTTCAGCTATACAGTAATGAATTTTGTTTATGTAGATTATTACATGGTTTTTGTGTGAAATATTCATTTTGTAAATAATTTTTATGTGATTAATAAATTCAAATTGATTTATATTTGATTATTAAATTTTGAATTGTTGTATTTTATGAACACTTTGGAATATAGACGTAAGGTTGGTCTCTTTTTAAAGAAGAAAATTAGCAGATTTTGGCAAAAGTGGATTTTTTTCAAAAAATTAAAGTATCAAAAAGTTATAGAAGTTTAAATGTACTGTAAATAAAATACGCTATATTAATTTTAGTTTATTTTATTTATTATAAATATTTTACATAACAGGTTTTACTCTAAAATTGGTATAAAATTAAAGCCTTGTGTCTAAATAAGTTATGTTCCAAATTTGAAGTTGATAGGAAAAAAATTGAGGTTCCTGTGAGATTTTATTTAGGGCGTCATACCACAAACAGCCACTGGTAGGCCATCAAAACTCCTCTGAATTTTGTTTAATTAATTTTTCCCTAGATTTCTCTGTCAATTTTACTTCAATACTCAAAATAACCACCAAATATGGAATCCTGAGACTCAGACCTTTCCGATGATATGTTTGTTGGCAAGATTATAAAAAGTTTTGATTCTAAAAGACCGTAATGCATTTTGTAATATGACACTTGACTCCGCCCACTAAGGGGGAGGAGACCGTCATAAGATTTTAAAGTACCATTTCCATGGTAACGCAATGTCCGATTTCAAAATGGTTTTCACAGGATGAATCTTGGGCTTCTAAGCTTTCAAATGATATATAATTTATGATGATTGCTAAAAGATTTTATAGAGAAAAAGGACAACAAAAAAAAGAGCGCCAAGCGTCCCACAGGTGGGACGGTGACAGTTATGGGGTTAAAAAGTGTTTTTTTTAATTATAATGTTGTTATTATTAGTAGACCAGAACACGTGGATATGTTGTCATTCTTACACTATATCCCTGTTCGCACAGGATTAGTATGACCTGGTGACCTCCAGTCATTTGTGATAATTGCGGAGGTTGTCTGTGATTTTAATCCCGTGCGAATCAGCCATGTCTGTAATTTGTAAAGTAAAAATTCCCCCGCAAATGACCTACCATTTATTCACCGAACACCGAGGTCCTGTGGTAATATTAGTCCCATGTGAATCGGCATCTCTGTGATTTGGCCAGTATTTGTCGGGTCGTATATCATTTTTCGATGTTTTTGTTTCCTGTGTGCCTTTTTAGCCATCTTTCTTGAAGAATGGAGCTGTGTTATAGTGTTTTTTGGATGCTGTCATATCACTACGCCACACAATTTGCAGAAGGAGAAAGCTGAAAAGGTTTTGAGGTTAATGTATTACAAATAAATGAAGCATAAAGCTTGAGATATTATTTTAACCTGGTGAAATGTAAATGACACAGCGCACGAGACTATATTATTATTATTATTATTTTTTTTAATCCATCTAACCGGACCATAGAACGGGACTCTCAAAGCCTTGACATCCGGGTATCCGGGAGATAAGTCAGTAAATTCGAGTAAAATCCCAGGCTTTGTTTATCCCGTGCGAATGCACCACATGAAATTCAGATGTGGGGAGGGTAATTTCAAAATCACTCAAGGTCCCAAGATAATACTAATCCCGTGCGAATAGGTCTTATGATACTGAACTTTGATTTCAGTGATTTGGACTGTGAGATGGACACTTGCTTCTTGCACTCTATGTTGCACTTTACTTTTGCTTTAAAAAAAGGATTTCATAGAAATTTGGATTTCATTTGGTTTAATAAAATATTCTTGAGTAAAATTGTAGATTTTTGTGGGAAATCGTTTAGATTAATCGATAAAATAGTCGATAGATTAATCGTTAGTGGCAGCCCTAATGGATGAGACTGTCAGATGCGGCTTTACGGAGCTTCAGGCTCTGGAGCTGTGGTGTAAACAAACGCTACTGGCTATTTAACCCCTTAACTGTTTCTCACATTTTTGAACAATGACTTGAAAGTGCACAATCCTAACTTAAATTTTTCTAATTCATGAATGAAAACATTTTGTAACATGATATTGTCATCAGTTATTCCTTACATACAGTGCCTTGCAAAAGTATTAATACCCCTTCATTTTTTTTTTTTATGTTTTTTGTTTATGTTAATATGTTTTAAGTTTTTTTTTAAACTGATTTATCTACACTCCATACACCATATTCGTAAATTTCTTAAAATAAAAACTGAACTAAGTACATTGCATAAGAATTCATACCCTTATCTAAATATATAGCTGAAGCACCTTTACAGCCTCAAGTATTTTTGGGTATGACTCAACAAGCTTTGCTCATCAGCATTTGGAAATTATCTGCCATCCTTCTCCTCATCTCTTCGACAAGCTTTGCTCATCAGCATTTGGAAATTATCTGCCATCCTTTCAGGTTTCTCCAGAAATGTTTGATTAGGTTCAAGCTCAGGCTGTGTCTGGAACACTCAAGGACATTCACAGAGTTGTCTATAAGCCACTCTTGCTGTGTGTTTAGGGTCACTGTCCTGTTGGAAGATGAACCTTCTGCCCAATCTGAGCTTCTGAATGTTCTGGACTGGGTTTTCATTAAGGCTATCTCTAGCTTTTTTATTCTACTCTGATGAGTCTCTCAGTCCCTGCTGCTGAAAACAGCCCACAGCATGAGGCTCCAGCACACTTTACTTTTGGGATGCTGCTCTGCAGGTGATGAGCAGAGCTGGTTTCCTTCAAACATGATGCTTAGAATTGAGGTTCATCAGCCCAGAGAATCTTATTTCTCTCAGTCTGAAGGTCCTTTAGGTGCTGTTTTGTAAATTCCAAGCATGTTTTCATGTGTCTTCACTGAGGAGAGGATTGAGTTTGACCACATCGTCATAAGGACCAGATCAGTGGAGTGTTGCAGTGATGTTCTCCACATATGATCATGGAGCTCAACTAGAGTGACCATCAGCTTCTTGGTCACCATACTAACCAAAGCCCTTTTCCCTCAGTTGGTCAGTTTGTCCAGGAGGCCAGCTCTATGAAGAGTCCTAGTTGTTTCAAACTTCTTCCATTACGGATAATGGAGGCTACATGCTTCTGTGATCCTTCAATGAAGCAGAATTATTTCTGAACTCTGTCCTAGATGTGTGGCTTGACACAAACCTGTCTCTGAGCTCTAAACGCAGTTCTTTTGATCTCAGGGCTTGGTTTTTGTGCTGATATGCATTATCAGCTGTTAGACCTTTTATTAACCCTCTGGGGTCTAAGGGGTTTGGGGGCCTGGAGAAGTTTTGAAATCCTCTGACTTTTGTGCTTTTTTCAGTTGCTTATAAACATGTACATGGCTAAAGTCTAATAACACTGCAATCAGTAAAAACTGGGCTACAATAATATGTAAATAGCATGTATGTACATGATTGTGTTTTTGAGAAAACAACGTTTATGTGTGATTAGTGAAAAACTAAAATTTTAAAATCACTGAAATAAGGTCATAAAACACCTAGAGAACATTTGTTCACAAGACATGGACCTTGTAGCCTAGAATTTTTGCTTCAAAATGGTGTTATGTGTGATTAGTGAAATAGATTAATTTAAATTAATTTAACTTTTTGTTTCAAAAGGGCATATGCGTGTAGGCGTCAACTATCATGAATATTTGTGTGATTCACACCTGAGAAGACAAAGACCCACATAATGAGCTGCATAATGAGTCTTTCAGTCAGGTGTGTGACTGAGAGGGAAGAGTTACAAGAAAGAATGTGAGGACAAAATAAATGTATATATTTTTATGTTTGTAGTTTATTTAGAATATATTTAATTATCCCACAAAATAACTTGAGATTCACTTGTGAGTGCAGTTAAACAGTTTATTAGGAACAATCAAAGCTGACTTTCAAAGCTGAATTTTTAGCATCATTACTCCAGTCACACAATCCTTCAGAAATCATTCTAATATTCTGATTTGCTACTCAAAAAAAAAAAAAAACATTTATTATTATTATTATTATTATTATTTTTTTTTTTTAATTGAAAGAACAGCATAGTTTGTAACATGATTATTGTATTTATAATCACTTGTGTGCTAAATAAGTTCCTCATATTACTTTTATATCTTATTGCTGTCTACGTTAGAACATTAAAAAAAAAAAAAAAAAAAACATCCTGGCATCGTGAAACATTGAGATGATGTAAATGACACTTCATAATGTTTCACTTGATTATACATTTAGTCAAGAATTATATTTTGGAAAAAGTCTAACTAGTAAAATGTGTACAAGTTATATGAAAACTAATACAAGTAGATTAATAATAAAAAAGACTTACTCATGTTTATCTCTACTGGGTCAAGCCGCTTCGTTCTTCTTTCTGAGGTAATCCAAATCTTATCCCTCTCAGCGGTCTTATTGAGGTGAATTATGTCTTATTCCTCTCAGTGCGAAGCGAACAGTAACATTTAAAAAAACGTGAAGTTCAGTCTCGCAGCTTTATTTGCTCTGATGAGGGCGGTTACCCACCGCAAGCTTCACGTAGACGATTGTAATGTCAATACCACGTTCAGCGCGGGGGCGTGGTGGCATTAGATATAATAAAGGGAGACGTGAAAGACGGACATCACGTTGTTTTCATATGGATTATTTTATCACAGAATATTTGTTTTTGGTAGCACTTGCTCAGTTTAAAAGTAGACATGTCAAGCTTTCTATAGATATCTCTCTCATGTCTCTGTGTTGAGTATTTGCTGAGTTACAGTTCATTTTAATGATGAGTTTCTAAATGAAGATCAGCGCAGACCAAGGCTGCAGACAGCGCACTCTGTTTTTTTTTCTTTATTTTGTAAATGCACAAAGTTTTGTTGTTATTATGTGTGGATACAAATAAAAGTAGACCCTTTACAGATTCGACTGATGTATTGCTCTCATCTGTACGATCAAAACTGAAAGTGTAATTTAAGTTATTTTCGGGGTTATCAGGAGAATATGCCACAAAAAGCGTATCCGTGTTAAGTCGACTCCAGAGGGTTAAGATGTGTGTGCCTTTCAAAATTATACCCATTCAATTGAATTTGCCACAGGTTAACTTCACTCGAAGTGTAGTAACATCTACAAGCAATATGAATGCTCCTGAGCTAAACTTCAACTGTCCCAGATAAGGGTATGTATACTTATGCAATGGAATCATTTAAGTTTTTTTACTTTTTAATATATATAAAAAAATATACACCCACGACTGCAAGCCTGTGTTCATCAGAGACAACGATGAGACTGCCTACAGGGAAGAGGTACAGCACCTGGCCACATGGTGCACTGACAACAACCTGCTCCTTAACACCAGCAAGACAAAGGAGCTCATTGTGGACTTCAGAAAGAAGAAAGGAAACACGCACGACCCTATCCACATTAACGGGATGGCTGTTGAACATGTCTCCAACTTCAGGTTCCTGGGAACCACCATCTCGGAGGACCTGTCCTGGACTACAAACACCTCCAGCCTGGTCAAGAAGGCTCACCAACGCCTCTTCTTCCTCAGAACACTGAAGAAGAACCAGCTGTCTTCAGCCATAGTGGTAAACTTTTACCGGTGTGCGATCGAGAGCATCCTGACCAGTTGTATCACAGTCTGGTATGGGAACTGCTCTGTGGCTGACCGCAAAGCACTGCAGAGGGTGGTGAAAACTGCCCAACGCATCACAGGGACACCACCTCCTGCTATTGAGGACATCCAGAGAAAATGCTGTCTACGTCAAGCTTGCAGCATACTTAAGGACTCATCTCACCCTGACCATAGACTGTTTAACCTCCTGCCCTCCGGGAGGCGCTTCAGGAGCCTCCGGACAAGGACCAGCAGATCCAGGAACAGCTTTTTCCCTACAGCTGTCTCCTTACTGAACTCTGCCCTCTGACACCCCCACACCATACACACACACACCTCCTCATCACGACATCTGATTTACAAACAAGCAAAAAACAGTAAACTTGTTATTACTTGCACTACTGTCTGTTCATCCAGAATACTGAGTAATCCATTTGCACACTGAAATATTTGCACTTTACTCTCCATTGCAATAGTGTAAATGTTCATATGTTTATAGTTTATGCTTATAGTGTACATACACTTACAGATAATCCATCTGTATAGTATGTTCATAGTACACCTATCTGTATATCATGCTGATAGTATTTAAAATCTGTAAATTATGTCCATAATACTGCCTTATTTGTATATTTATTGTACATTTGTAACATATTGTAGACACTGTATATTCTGTACTTACTGCACTTCTGGTTAGATGCTAACTGCATTTCATTGCCTTGTACCTTACATGTGCAGTGACAATAAAGTTGAATCTAATCTAATCTAATCTAAATATATATAGTTTGATCTAATTTAGTATTGTATAAGTATAGGGAAATTTGTTTGTTGTTGTGTTTGTGTATATGTAATTATGATTGTTGGGTTAATATGAGACAAAATTACAGAATGTCACATTTTATTATTGGGTGATTCAACACAAAGATGTTTTACCAGTTAGAGTTTCATCTCCCTGTCTGATGTGAGCATTAGTATTGGAACCGTTGCCTCACAGGTCTTTATAAGTGTTCAGCTGTGTCCTGTTGCATTAATTCTTCAGATATTAAAAGCATGAAATGTGTCTTATCAGTTATATATATATTGGATCAGGACAATGACCCAAAACACCCTGCCAGTTCAGTCAAGGGCTTTATCAGGGCAAAGAAATGTAAAGTCTAGGATTGCCCAAATCAATCTCCAGATTTAAATCTGATTGAACATTAATTTCACCAGCTGAAGAGGAGACTAAAGACAGAAACTCCCCAAAACAAGCAACAGTTGGAATTGGCTGCATTAAAGGCTGGAGAAAAGCATTTCAAAGCATAAGACCAAGAGTCTGGTGATGTCTATGTTCAAATAAAGTATCAAAAGCAAGAAATCTTATGGTTTTATTGGACAAAACTGTTAAAATACATAATGTATTATAAACAATAGAGCTAATGTACATTACGCATTACAACAAAGGCCTGCACGGGGTGTCAACGGCCTGACAATTGTTTTTTCTAATACTAAAAATATATTACACAGACTTTTAGGCTACACTGGCCTAAAGAGTGAAAGAGTGAATGGCCTTTGAAAGAGTGGGGAAGTTGTGGCCTAATGGTTAGAGAGTTTGACTCCTAATCCTAAGGTTGTGGGTTCGAGTCTTGGGGCACGACTGAGGTGCCCTTGAGCAAGCATAAATGATACCCCCTGCTCTGGGTGTGTGTTCACGGTGTGTGTGTGTGTGCACTTTGGATGGGTTAAATGCAGAGCATGAATTCTGAGTATGGGTCACCATACTTGGCTGTATGTCACGTCACTTTCACTGTCACTGTCACTTTCATAAACTATTGCAGCGGTTTTCAACTCCAGTCCTCACGGCCCCCACTCTGCATATTTTATGTTTCTCTTATTGCTTTAGACATTTGATCTATTTGACCAAAAGTGCCCTGCGAAGTGGACATCACAGGATATTCTGCCATGATTCCAGTTCGAAGCAAGCGTGTATGTTCCATTCAAAGGGCATTAAAGTGTGTGAGACGTAAATTTAAATAGTATTTATTTACAGAGGTATATTATGTCACACTTCACACTTCTCAAGTAAGTTTCATCTGTGTGTGAGGTAAACATCAACAGATCTCCCATGCTCAGGGAGCAATGAACACTCTAGGGACCATGTCAGTGGGAACACAGTTCATGCACAGAGCTCATGATTATCTGAATCAGGTGTGTTAACTAAGAGAGACATGCAAAATATACAGGACTGGGATTGTGAACCACTGAGCTATGGAACATAAAAGAAGATAATTTGGGAAACATATCAGTTTTTTTTGCTAATACAATCTGCTGGCCTCGCTAACACCTCTTCCAGAAGCAACCTAGGTTTCCCAGGAGTGTCCCATCCAGGTACTGACCAGCTCAACCCTGCTTAGCTTCAGTGGGTGACCAGTCTTGGGCTGCAGGGTGATATGGCTGTGGCATAGATTGTACCGCGTTGACATCGCATACCTACGTCATGTACGTGTTTACCGTGCATGCGCAAAGTGACATATGCTATGTCTATAACACGCATGTGCATTAACGTGGTGACAGCGCAGGCGTGTGTAATTTGCATTGCGTGATGACGTTAGGTGTTTTCGCGCCATGCGTGACAACATGTCATTAAAATTCATGTGCATACTTAACAGAATACTCCAATAAAATGTAAAAGTATTAAAGAACACTTAAATGTAATACATCACATATCCATGATTTTAACCATGTTTCAGCTGAGGCAAAATTATACGGAAATACAGAGTTTATTCTGTAATATCTGTGTAGTATTCTATTTACAACTTATTAACATTCTGTTGCACTTTACTTCACTTTGTATATTGAAATATTACACTTTAATGGCACCTTATATATTTCTTATTGGAATAGTCAACATTACAAAAGATAAATAGCAGTCGTCAGCTCTAGTGGTGCAGATGGTAAAATGTGTGTTGTTCACAATTTGACGCGATCGACCTGGGTTCGAATCCACCTTTTGGCGAAATTTTTACATTATCACATTAGAAAAGCATTTATTTATTTATTTTTTTATATAAAAATGAAGGAAATCATCAAAAAGTTTCGAGGGAGGGCTTTATTGTCCCAATAAAGTTGCATCCATTTAATCATTTGAATTAAAATTATAATTTACACTCAATAAGTTATTACTGCATACTGTTTTATAAAGTACTACAGTACTGAGGTGCAGATAATTTGCAATAAGTAGTATAAACAGCAGAAAATCCTGCTATTTTGACAGTGTAAATAGAATCTATAGCTATTTACAATTAGTGCAATTGCCTTTCTTATTTTAATCTTTCCACTGTCATGGTTCTTGTTTATTTATTTGTTAAGTATAATTTTGGACATTTTTCCTTTGCTTTGGCAATTCTGCATGTGAAATATTTAAGCTAATAAAGTAGTTTTAAGTTCAACTGACTACATACAGTATATTTTCAGTGTCTGCATCCAATTTCATGCATGGTGCCTCTAAAAAACCAAACTGATAACTTTTTTTGATCTTTTTAATTTTTTTATTTCAAAGAACAAAACAGAAAATATAATTGTATATACAAATATAGATTAAGACTATAGACTATAAACATGACACAAGAAAAAAAAAATAATCTACTTATTCTGAAATTCACCTCCATCACTGATAAAACAATCAACCGAGTGTAGCCCTCTAATTCTTTGAATGAATAAAACCCACACAGGACTCCCCTCCTGCCATTCCCCTCATACCCAGGTGGGCAGTCTTTAAATATCTCACTGCACCGTAGGCATCGGGTCAGTGAACATGGCACCTGGAACTCCTGGTTGTATTGTGCAGAAAATGCACTTTCAGTTCATGTCACCTAATTTACATAAAAGAACAAACAATATGAAAGCAATATTAAATCATTTTGAAGAAAGGCAAAGGAGCCATACAAGGAAAAGATTTTAAATGTATTTTTAAATATATTATAGGATGGTGTTAGAAAAAGTGAAGAGTTTAAATCCATAAATCCATTTTGATTAATTTGAGTATAAATGTGTTTTCTTTACCAAGAAAGTGGCACGATTTAAACCACTATTTTATGTTTAAAACTTTCACATAGCATCTTTAGGTTATAATAACATTAAAAATTAAAATCCAGGTTTGATTTTCAAAGATTTATTACAAAATTGTATAATTTTTTCCCCAAAATGCAATAAAGCCATATTACTTTTTCTCCTCAAAATGCAATAAATCCACTGAATCAATATGAGATTTTTTTTGTTTGTTTCATATTGAAACTGATGAAAATACACATAGTAAGTTGATCCACATATGAAACCTCTGAACCTGGTCAGTACTAATTATATTATATCATAATCAGTACTTATATACAGGCACTGGACTAAAAATATATCCATCAGTCATCGCTTCCGAACTCAACGGGTCATATTGTTAATGCTATAAATTAATTACAGCAATAAAATAAAAATTCCTCATGAGCAAGAACATTAACAATATCACATTAGACCACAGACATTCCAAAATGACATTTCCCTTACATTCAACTTCCAAAAGCATTCATCTTTGCCATGTTACATTCATTTAGTTTGTAACAGTCACCAACAACACGTCACATAAAGAAAATGAAGGGGGATCAATCACCGTTGAATAGCATACTATATTTCCTTTAGGAGCACACAATTACAGCATCAAATACCATACATGTCTAAACCATATTTTGTGCAACAGCGCTGTCGGTCTGTCCCTATTTAGAGGCAAAACCTTTTAAATGTCCTTTAACATTAAAGTTCTGAATAACCACAAATGTCCTTGGTTCATCACAGTATTGTAGATGTTTAGGATGTTAAAAGGATAAAGTCCAAGATCATCCACAGTGATAATCCAGTGTAGAGTAGAGAGCAATTCAGAAGAAATTCCAAGGTTGAAGTAAATAGTAAATCAGAAACATTTACCGGTTGAGTTGAGATGCCCTCAAAATTAAGTGGATACACAAACCCTATTGAGATGTAGAACACCAATGTTCCTCAGTAAGGGTTTGAGTAAGCATGGGGAGAGCAAACACTCCCAGCTCACAAGTGTCCTTCCTCAAACTTCCCGCTCCTCTTATTCTCTGATCTAGAGAAACTTCCCTGATAATGACTCCATCACGCCCCCTCATGACTGGGAGTAAAATTACCACTTTAAATGAAAATAAGGTAACAGCTTACTAGCTCTGTTACAAGTTGACTAGTGCTATATGCTGTATTAGCAAAAACAAAAATGTTTTAATAAAAACACTAACACTGACAAGCTACGCAATATCACGGTCATAAACGAATGCGATTCATCTGATGAATGTGACATAGCGCAGCTTGTCAGTAATCTGCGGCTCTGTGTATTAAATGTCGCTCCATCTAAAAGCATGTGATGGAGATTTACCAGTACTATTAATCACAGAACTGGCTTGACTGACGAGATGCGGATAACAATCACATGCGATTTATCGTGCAGCCCTTGTTTGTTGATCACAAAGTACAAAATAGAGGAGTAAAACTAAGATGAGGAGTGTATTCAAAGTGCTGCCATTACTGTCCAAGGTGCATGGAATGGTGCGCTGTGATTGGTTGCTTACTGTTTACAGTGCGTGGAATGGTGCACTGTGATTGGTTGTTACTGTTTACAGTGCGTGGAATGGTGCGCTGTGATTGGTTGAGCGGATATATCGCATTCTGCTAAAAAGGGAGACTGGCGCTTGCCACGGTTTGGAAAAAAAGGGGGAAAACATGAAAACTCAGCGAATATCACATTTTGCGTATAATTAAAAATTGACTTTTCAATACCGACCAGAAACAATACTGATTTTGGCGGAAACTCATTTTTTTTTTTTTAATGGCATTTATCGCGTTTTGGTACCAAACTCTTCAAGTGTTATTTGCTTTGTCTGTAAAGTACCTAAGAGATTTAATTTAAAACCAGCATTAACATCAACTAAATTAAGAAAGTTTGTCAAGTCAAAACTAAGGTTGGCTTGGCTTGAGAAAGCATAGCCTCAAAGTTTGAAGTTTTTTCAATTTGAAAATTTTACAGTTGAGGGCAATACAGTCTATCAGAGAGAAGAAAAAAACAGATAGTTGAGAAGAGACAGACAGAAAGATGAAAAGAGACAGACACTCAAATACTCTTTACAGTTCTCACATGTTAAGGAGTTAAAGAACTATCTAGCCACATGAAGTGGGCCTCCTCTCTGAATTTCGTCTCACTGAAAATGTCCCTAAAAAGTCATATGAAGTCACATGAAGGTCAATTTAAGAGGTAACACTTTACAATAAGGTGTTATTGGTAAACACTAGTTAATGTATTAATTAACATGAACTAACAATGAACCATACGTTGGTTACAGTATCTATTAATCTTTGATAATGTTAGTTAATGAAAAAGATTACAAATATGAGAAACTTTTTTTTTTTTTTTTTAAATGCATGCAACCATCAATGGTATTACTTTATTAATATAAGTCTTTCTGCTCTATTTTAAGACATCTTTAAAGGCTCTTTTTTGGCAAAATAAGACTTTTAAAAACCCTTTAAAGACCAGCAGAATCCCTGTCACCACGAATACTATATCATAAAACATGGCATAAATGTTTGAAATCGCACACATTTGCAATGACACTCCCTATGATTATGACCAAAGCATCCTTACAATTAAAAGGCGTTTACACAAACGCACATTTAAAAAAAAAAAAAAAGTAAGTGAATTTTCTTTGACTTAAAGGTGCCATGTGTCATGTCTGGCAAAAAAAATCAAGTCATACTCCACATTCCATACCAGATGGGGGCAGTATGCCTCAATAAAGTGAATTGGTCTACTCTAGAGTAACAAACGAGAAACGGCATAGTCTCTATGCTCCGCCCCTACCTTCACAACAACCCTAGAGCCATAGCCGAAGCCTAAGTGGACGTTTTGCCTCCAGAGGAACGTTGGGTGATGTCAAGTGATTTTGAAACATCTTCAAGCTACACCCCTTCACATTACATTTTGAGTTGTATATACACATTATTTGAATTAAATTAATTTTGACAGACAGCATTCTGTCAACATCATTGGTCAACATCAGACAGCTGATGTTGACCAAGCTAGCGCCAACCAACGTAACCAGAGCTGCCAACTCTCAAGCATTCACCATGAGACACACGCAATTGACTCTTTTCACACGCTTTCACGCCACACATCAATTTTCTCACGCACAGAAAACCCACGAAACAAAGAGGACACGGAGACCAACAGACTAGACAGAGCAGGTTAGTTATGATATAAAAAAAATATCAGATTCTGTCAATTTTATGACGCAATTCAAACAATACCGTTTTGGCACTTGTAAATGTTACACGGCAGATCCCTAGTGCACGTGAACAGATCATCTCTACTATAGTAAAAAAAACACGAACACCGTTGAAAGATACAGTAGGCTACAAATGACCAAAATGTATTTCTCATACATAATATCGATCAATCAGTGTTTTTTTTTTATCAATGTTAAGAGGTCAATAGGGCTGATAGGACTCTCTGTATGTTTACAGCATTAGGTGATTTTTTTTTATTATTTCTTGTTGTAGTTTAGTTAAAAATGATAAAGTATTCATAGCTGCACATATACAAGTGAAAATATGGACAACATCTATTTAGAGTGTTACGTATGCTGCCCGCCTGATGCTAATTTAGCAGCATATATCAAGTTTGATTTTCATTAGCAAAAACTTGACCGCTCTGAATATAGTGAGTGAGTGCGCGCGCGGCCGGGGCCCGCTCTCTCTCTCTCTCTCTCGGGTTCATTATCATCGAAGACATTTTAAGCTTCTTAGGTAATGTTACATTTTAGCATCAGCTTGGTAGAGAGGGGCTTTGGTAGATAACAGGTGAAAACCGGATCGGATCTGTGGGTAAGTTATAGCTAGCTAATTATCAAACGCAGCTACGGTTAGCCATCGCTAACATTAGCGAGTTTGTGCGCGCGCGGCCGATACATTTCTATGTTATAACTTCCCGAAAAAAATACGCAAACATATAAAACAAACTACTAGCGAAATACTAACATGATCTTACTTACCAATCCAAAAGAAATGTTGCAAGTTCGGAGTCGAACCTCATTTCTTTCAAGTCCATCAGTTGTCTCCAGCGATGGAAAGCAGTGCCGATGTTTACTCTGGTTCGGCTCCTTTTCTTATCGGATTTGATTTGTGATCCCGAGCGCGGTTGTTTCCCTGTTGCGGGTGGTGGTGGTAGGTGTTTCTTGCCAAGGGCTTCAGCCATCCTTCCACTCTCTTCCCTGAACTGAAATGAAGTAGTGGGCTGTACTTTCCACACGATTGACATCAGGTTCAAGTACGCCCACAAGCCGTGCGAGTTATTCGTGTATTGCAGGTTGGCTGGTGGTTATGTTGCCCGCATACCGCCTCCCATGGCCGAAACTGGTATTACGACACCTGTCGGGCCGTGGCTAGTAATGCTAATGCTAATTAAGGTTGATATCTCTGCAGCACTATAACTTGACATTTTTTTAATGACATCATCGCCCTTTTTTCTTCTCATTCTTTTGATGGGTGTAGGTCATTTTTTGGATATTTTTACCTCAATTTTTACACATGGCACCTTTAACTGCCACCGAATCTCAAATCCACCATACCTTTTGAACATCCGGAAGTGAAAGAACCTGTACATGAGCATTAGCGCCAGTATTTACAGTAAATCCATATGTAACATAGGTATGTGACGTCACCGCGCTACAGTCTGCAGCGAGGAGTACTTGTAGCTATGTTGCTCACAGACACACAACAGTTCTGCTCAGGCTTTATAAGTAATATTTTTGTTGGCAAAATTGAGCGAAAACAGATAATACTTTGTTAAATATATAATTCTTAATTGGTTAAATATAATTTTACATTCTTATTTACTGAACTGTTGCATAAAATCACATTTAAACTTGTGATATTCAGGACAAAATAGCAATCGCTTGAAATTGATCTTGCTGCCTGTGTGATATCAAATATCATTCATATGATACACGTAAATATGAGACAAAAACTCACATGGGCATTTTTTCCCCCCAATATCTTGAATTTGAGGGCATAACTGCATTCATGGAGCTGTTGCCCTGCATCAAATTTGTCAGCAGTTAACTGTATGAAATGTCAAGTCAAGTCAAGTCATCTTTATTTATATAGCGCTTTAAACAAAAAAGATTGCGTCAAAGCAACTGAACAACATCAATTAGGAAAGCAGTGTGTCAATAATGCAAAATGACAGTTAAAGGCAGTTCATCATTGAATTCAGTGATGTCATCATGCAGCTCAGCTCAGTTCAGTTTAAATAGTATCTGTACAATAATTTGCAATCAAGTCAACGATATCGCTGTAAATGAAGTGTCCCCAACTAAGCAAGCCAGAGGCGACAGCGGCAAGGAACCAAAAATCCATCAGTGACAGAATTGAGAAAAAAACCTTGGGAGAACCCAGGCTCAGTTTGGGGGGCCAGTTCTCCTCTGGCCAGACGAAACCAGCAGTTCAATTCCAGGCTGCAGCAAAGTCAGATTGTGCAGAAGAATCATCTGTTCCCTGTGGTCTTGTCCCGGTGGTCGTCTGAGACAAGGTCTTTAGCACCTAGAGCCCCAGAGACAGATCCCCTATCTGTCTCTGGGGCTCTAGTCCTGGTCTCCGCTGTATTTCAGGGCTGTAGAGGTCCTTTCTAGGTGCTGATCCACCATCTGGGCTGGATACATACTGGATCCGGGTGACTGCAGTGACCCTCTGACTTGAAATGTAAGATGATGTACAGGTCTGGGGCCAGGGCCAGTGGATTAACTACGTTAAAATAGTTTACTTGTGCTATTTTTTCATAACTAAATAAGTTAATGTGTTAAACTGACAGCCCTAATATATATATATATGTTATATATATATATATATATATATATATATATATATAAAAGTATATAAGTAAATATATAAGTGTCCCTGTCCATTTTATTATTTATTATAGTCCTTTCCTGTGAAAGTAGGATCACTGTAATCTCTGTCGCTGAGATCCCCTCGTTGAATTGAAGAAGTGGGGACAGTAGTCATCACCTTCCCGTTGCTTTATAAAGCTGCAGCATATCTTCTTTGGCAGTGAATTGACAAAATCCTCCGCTTTTTGAACATCAGCTGTTCACCTTTGTGCCAAAGTTTAATTGCTGCTGGATAGATGAGGAAAGGCTGCAGACCCAGATCCATCATCTTCTTCAGGATGGGATTGAAACTCTTTCTCTTGTCAGTTGTGATTTGACTGACATTGTCCTGCATGAGTTTCACCGGATAGGCTTTCTGACCTGGCATGCCATCTCAGTACACGGAAGATGAGAGTACACAGCCGATCAAAGTTGCCTCTTCTTCCATCATACACGCTCGGTCAATCTCGATGTTGCGGTCTTTCAATGAAGGCATCCACTTGGACAGATTAGCTCTGAGGAAGCCAGCTGCGTCGGCGCCCTCCGGTAACCCCACTGGGTTCCACTGGAATCCACTGGGGTCACGTGTCAGTTTTGCTGCGCTAGCTAACTTCTCAAATTCTGTTCCTAACTCTTTAACAGAATCATTAGTCACTTGTTATGTCCATACGCAGGTCACATAGTGATGGGCTCAGTACTGAGTCTATTGTTTCTTTTACTGTCAAAGCTACGACCGAATCCAGAGTACGTTGCTGTTCTTTGAGTGCTAGCTTAACCCTGTAAGACCCAAATATAGAAAAAAAATAATTTCACCAGTCAGATGTTGTTGTAGGAGGCCTCTGATGCAGATAATGAAGTTTTAATTTTATGTTTTTCGATACGTTTTTAGGGAATCATTGTAATACTAGACCAAGATGGCCTCGAGTACACATCGCAAGGTTCGGCGTCTCCCCAGTTTGTGCAATTTTGCAATAATTTTTCAGCTCATCTCGGGTCTGTTCGTACTGAACAGCTTTGCTTTTACATCCTACACCCAACAGGAGCTTTTGGATATTGGTGAGGACTTTTCCACAGTTTTATCACCAATCTTCGACTCATCCCTGAGATCTCCAGAACGCCCGAGGCTACACACTCTACCCAGCCAGGCCGAAGTGCTCGCAGGCGGTGTCGAGATCGTAAACAAAGGCGGGGGAAGCACGGAGGTCTAAGAGCTAAGCTAAAGCTAACACCACTCCGGCTCTCTTTACCCAGCATTTTCCTCGCTAATGTGGGGTCACTGGTGAACAAAATGGATGATTTACGACTTCACATCACCCACAGTAAAAGACTTTTGGATTGCAATGTCATTATTTTCACAGAAACATGGCTACACAGCGACATACCCAATAATGTTATTGAGCTAGCCGGACACAGATTTTAATCACTCCAAATTAAAGACAGTGCTCCCCAAATTCCTATCACACCAGAGGAGACAAAACTTTGGATCATGTTTACACAAACATTGATGGAGCTTACATTGCGATCCCCCCGCCTCCCCCACCTCGGAAAGTCTGATCACCTTTCTATGTTTCTCAACCCTAAGTATTCACCCCTCATCAACTGTGTGAAGCCATCAGTGAGGACCATTAAAGTGTGGCCAACTGGAGCAGATGCTTTACTTCAGGACAGATTTCAATACACGGACTGGAGTATGTTTGCTTCTCAGGCTGCCTGTGGCTCTCACACGGACATTGGTATCTATACCTCCTCTGTACTGGATTACATCAACACCACCATTGACAGTGTTACAGCAGAGAAACAGATAACAACATACCCTAATCAGAAGTCATGGATGAACAAGGAGGTGCGACTCCTGCTGAAAGCCCGCAACACTGCCTTCAGGTCAGAAGACGCACAGGCCTACAGCAAATCCAGGGCTAACCTGAAGAGGGGCAACAAAAAGGCCAAGTACTGCTACATGCTGAAGGTAGAGGAACACTTTTCCAACTCTGACCCCCGACGCATGTGCCAGAGCATCCAGGTCCTCAGTGACTACAAGTCAAACAACTGTACTCCAACGCTCACAGATCTCCTTCCTTAACGAGCTAAATGACTTTTATGCTCGCTTCAACAGCGACAGCAAGGAGACGGCCACCAAAATCACACACTCAGCAGACCACCAAACCCTCAAACTCACCTCCACAGATGTCCACACTGCATTGAGCTGGATCAACGCATGTAAGGCTGCTGGCCCGGATGGCAGTCCTGGTCATGTGCTTAGGGCATGTGCAGAGCAGCTTGCAGGGGTCTTCGCAGACATTTTCAACCTGTCCCTCACCCAAGCAACTGTGCCAACATGCTTTAAGTCCACATCCATTGTGCCAGTGCCGAAACACTCCTCCCCAATGTGCCTGAATGACTACCGCCCCGTAGCAGTCACACCTATTGTCATGAAGTGCTTCGAGCGACTGGTTCTAGAATACCTCAAAGACTGCCTCTCACCCACACTGGACCCACACCAATTTGCTTACCGTAGAATTAGAAGCACAGAGGATGCAGTATGCACAGTGCTGCACTCTGTACTCACACACTTGGACAATAACAACACAAATGTACAGATGTTGTTTGTTGACTTCAGCTCAGCATTTAACACTGTCATTCTCTCCAAGCTGACCCAAAACTTGGAGACCTGGACATTAACACCTCCCTCTGCAACTGGATTATGGACTTTCTGACCAACAGACCTCAGCATGTTAGGTCAGACCACACCTGCTCCACCACCATCACACTCAACACCGGCGTACCACAGGGGTGTGTGCTGAGCCCCACTACACCTACGACTGCAAGCCTGTGCATTGATCAAACTCCATCAATAAGGTTGCAGATGACACCACAGTGATTGGCCTCATCAGAGACAACGATGAGACTGCCTACAAGGAGGAGTTACAGCACCTGGCCACACGGTGTGCTGACAACAACCTGCTCCTTAACACCAGCAAGACAAAGGAGCTCATTGTGGACTTCAGGAAGAAGAAAGGAAGCCCGCATGACCCCATCCACATTAACGGGATGGTTGTTAAACGTGTCTCCAGCTTCAAGTTCCTGGGAACCACCATCTCAAAGGGCCTGTCCTGGACCACAAACACCTCTAGCCTGGTCAAGAAGGCTCACCAGCGTCTCTTCTTCCTCAGGATACTGAAGAAGAACCAGCTGTCTTCAGCCATCCTGGTGAACTTTTACTAGTGTTACTAGTGTCCTGACCAGTTGTATCACAGTCTGGTATGGGAACTGCTCAGTTGCTGACTGCAAGGCACTGCAGAGGGTGGTGAAAACCACCTAACGCATCACAGGACACCACCTCCTGCTATTGAGGACATCCAGAGAAAACGCTGTTTACGTCAAGCTTGCAGCATACTTAAGGACTCCTCTCACCCTGACCATAGACTGTTTATCCTCCTGCCCTCCGGGAGGCGCTTCAGGAGCCTCCGGACAAGGACCAGCAGATTCAGGAACAGCTTTTTCCCTACAGCTGTTTCCTTACTGAACTCTGCCCTCTGACACCCCCCACACCACACACACACACACCTCCTCATCACGACATCTGATTTACAAACAAGCAAAAAACATTAAACTTGTTATTACTTGCACTACTGTCTGTTCATCCAGAATACTGAGTAATCCATTTGCACACTGAAATATTTTCTATGCAGTTTTACTGTCCATTGCATTAGTGTAAATGATGTTCATATGTTCATAGTTTCTTCTTATAGTGTACATACACTTATACATAATCCATCTGTATATCTGTATATCATGCTGATAGTATTTAAAATCTGTAAATTATGTCCACAATACTGCCTTATTTGTTTATTTATTGTACATTTGTAACATATTGTAGACCTTGTATATTCTGTACTTACTGCTTGTTGCACTTCTACTACACACTGGCCGATACCGATTAATTAACCGATAGTTTTAAAATGGACACTGAAAGAAAATAAAAATAGTGCTTTACTATTTTTTTAAATAGTAACAGCACTGAACCATACCTTGAAAATGAATAAAAAATATTAATATTATTTATTATATTTATCATTAAAGTTATTTCATAGTTTGCTAATGTTAAAAGAAGAAACTTAAAATTTTTAAAAGGTAACTTATTAGTAGCTAATAGTGAATGTTGAAATGAACACACTCTAACAAGGAGGAATACTTGTACAGTTTTCATTAATGCTACAAATGGACTTATTGTAAAGTATTACTATTTAATTTCAACAGTCATGCTTAAAGATGGCCATATTTAAATATTTTTAATATTATTTATTATATTTATCATTAAAGTTATTTCATAGTTTGCTAATGTTAAAAGAAGAAACTTGTTTATTATATGATATAGAAAAAATAAAAAATAATTAGTCACACACCGGGCAAAAGTGCAGTGCTGCATCTAGGAGAACTCAGACGTATCACACACAACAGACATATGTGTGCTTAAAGAATGAACAATGTGGCATAAATGAGTTTGAATTTCGGTGTTAAAAAAAAAACAGCAAGCGGAAAGAAAAAGCACGATCTATTACAACTCTGAAGCATACAGACTTTTTTTAGAGCCACAGAAAGACAAACGTTTTGCTTTAAAATGCACAATACATAATTTATAGCCTAGGGTGAAGTCATTTTGTACATTCACAATGATTTGTGACAAATATAATATAATTTAATAGAAAACTATGTGAATGGCTCTCTGTTCCGCTGTCTGCTGTATTTAAATGCGAGTCTGGAGTTTCCTTTTCTGTGCAGCACGCAGAGTCATAAATAACATGTGCTGTCAGTGATTTCCGCCTCTAGAGGCCGATCTCGTACTGCATAATGCCAGTGGACCCTTCTCAGCCACTCCAGCAAAGGACGCAACCCGGAAAACTATTGGCATAGATTTTTGCCGATAACCGATAGTTCCGGCAATCAACTATCGGTGCCGATTAATCAGCAAAACCAATGAATTGGTTGACCTCTAGTTCACATGACCTCTCGGCTGGGACCTTATTTGGAGGATCCCCATAGGAGGAGGATCCCTCACCCTGAGGTGTCACTGTAATAGACGCCAAAGGTCTCCCACTGGCTGAAGATGGTCGCCCTCTCCTTGGTGTGGTAACAGCTGTGTTTGTCTGAATTAGATTAGAAAGGAATCAATTGTGATTTCAAACATTCATTAAACATAGTATAATTAGTAAAATATAAAATACGGTAAAGAGCTTAAATGGATTCTTACCAGGATGAGATAGGATGCTAGTTGCCCCTGAAATAGTCTCCTGTTCAGCATCTCTTTTTTTGGGAATATCTAGAGCTTTGTAGTCCCATTTGTAGAGGAGCCAGACATTGATCACAGCAAGGATAATGCTGTGCCAGAAGATGTAAATGTGCCAGCACCGCGGTTTCATGGGGAACTTGTATTTGGCTGCAGATGAGTCCAGCAAATCCACACCACCCATATATTTGTTGTATGTACCCAGAATGTAAGGTCTCTCAACTTCAGTGAAGGATTTGGTGGTTTGTTCCAGCATTGAATCTTTTGCGCAGTTTCTATGCCAGTGAAGGATGACACAAGTGTGACTGCCCTGTTGTTATACCATTTGACAGCACAGATGTTGTGGTTTGCCTCCACTCTGATGTCAAAACTTACTCTCCCCCTTTGCTTCAAGATCTTCTCATCTCCAAGGTTACAGTTGGGTAAGTGCACTTGCCTGGCTTTTCCCACATAATGAATTCCGTGATCAAGGAGCTGAACTACTAATGGGACACAGGTGAAGTAGTTGTCGGTGTAGACCTTGTAGTTCTGACCTTCTGTGGAGTGTGGAGGCAAGCTTCGTCACAACGTGACCTGACATTCCATGTTCAGATTAGGCTCGTTTTCCATTAAATACTGCCTTGGTACAGAGCGAAGTCACAGAGCATGCCAGAGATTCCAGTTCTTACCCACAATTTGAAGCCACATTGGCTCGCATATACTGCTTAATGCCACTGAATTTCCCCTTGAAAGGAATCACCTCTTGCTGGTGGCATTCTGAAATGGAAATAATAATTGTAAGAGTTAAAGTTTGTTCAAATATAAATAATTTAAATGTAAATGAATCCTATTTACATGATACATTCCACTAAAGTTACACCCCCACCATTAGTTATAGAACGCGTTTTGTAATGAATCAGATTACAACATTCAATTCAGGTCACCATAAGTAGTAGTAGTAGTAGTAGCCCTTTATTGTCACTGATCACAGGTACCAGCGAAATTAGCCATCAACCTGTCCATACATACAATATGACAAGGGGGTAGACAGGACAGGAAGACAGGGGATTGAGGAAGAAATACAGCATAACATGAGGGAGGGGAGGAGAAAAAACAACCCCCAGACTATGCTCCTGTGGGGAGCACATTGTGGGAACAGGAAAAAACACCTCAGCAACATAAGCACATAATCAGTACAGCATGAAAAACACACGACTTGCAACAGGGTATGGGAGTGGGGGGTGGAGGTAACCCAGCACAGACAAGCAGCCATCCGGTCCTGCAGCCATTCTCGGCGCTGGTCACAGACCCGCTTGTCAGACTGGTGGTACAAAGTGGCGAAGGCCAGGGATGGGGGGTGGGGGGGTGAATGCATATCTTTATATACAGTGGGTACGGAAAGTATTCAGACCCCCTTAAATTTTTCACTCTTTGTTATATTGTAGCCATTTGCTAAAATCATTTAAGTTCTTTTTTTCCTCATTAATCTACACACAGCATCCCATATTGACAGAAAAACACAGAATTGTTGACATTTTTGCAGATTTATTAAAAAAGAAAAACTGAAATATCACATGGTCCTAAGTATTCAGACCCTTTGCTGTGACACTCATATATTTAACTTAGGTGCTGTCCATTTCTTCTGATCATCCTTGAGATGGTTCTACACCTTCATTTGAGTCCAGCGGTGTTTGATTATACTGATTGGATTTGATTAGGAAAGCCACACACCTGTCTATATAAGACCTTACAGCTCACAGTGCATGTCAGGGCAAATGAGAATCATGAGGTCAAAGGAACTGCCTGAAGAGCTCAGAGACAGAATTGTGGTAAGGCACAGATCTGGCCGAGGTTACAAAGGGTGATCAGAACCCTTCCTAGAGCTGTCCGTCTGGCCAAACTGAGCTATCGGGGGAGAAGAGCCTTGGTGAGAGAGGTAAAGAAGAACCCAAAGATCACTGTGGCTGAGCTCCAGAGATGCAGTCGGGAGGTGGGAGAAAGTTGTAGAAAGTCAACCATCACTGCAGCCCTCCACCAGTCGAGGCTTTATGGCAGAGTGGCCCGATGGAAGCCTCTCCTCAGTGCAAGACCCATGAAAGCCCGCATGGAGTTTGCTAAAAGAGAAAAATGCTAAACAGAGAAATAAGATTTTCTGGTCTGATGAGACCAAGCTAGAATTTTTTGGCCTTAATTCTAAGCGGTATGTGTGGAGAAAACCAGATACTGCTCATCACCTGTCCAATACAGTCCCAACAGTGAAGCATGGTAGTGGCACCATCATGCTGTGGGGGTGTTTTTCAGCTGCAGGGACAGGACGACTGGTTGCAATCGAGGGAAGGATGAATGTGGCCAAGTACAGGGATATCCTGGACGAAAACTTTCTCCAGAGTGCTCAGGACCTCAGACTGGGCCGAAGGTTCACCTTCCAACAAGACAATGACCCTAAGCACATAGCTAAAATAATGAAGGAGTGGCTTCACAACAACTCTGTGACTGTTCTTGAATGGCCCAGCCAGAGCCCTGATTTAAACCCAATTGAGCATCTCTGAAGAGACCTGAAAATGGCTGTCCACCAACGTTTACCATCCAACCTGACAGAACTGGAGAGGATCTGAAAAGAGGAATGGCAGAGGATCCCCAAATCCAGGTGTGAAAAACTTGTTGCATCTTTCCCAAAAAGACTCATGGCTGTATTAGATCAAAAGGGTGCTTCTACTAAATACTGAGCGACATATCTGAATACTTAGGACCATGTGATACTTCAGTTTTTCTTTTTTAATAAATGTGCAAAAATGTCAACAATTCTGTGTTTTTCTGTCAATATGGGGTGCTGTGTGTACATTGAGGAAAAAAAAATGAACTTAAATGATTTTAGCAAATGGCTGCAATATAACAAAGAGTGAAAAATTTAAGGGGGTCTGAATACTTTCCGTACCCACTGTATGTGTGTGTGTATGTATGTAAAAGTTCTTGTATGTGTAGGCCTGGAGAGTCGCTACTCCTGGCATCAAATCTAGGTGCCTCAGTCCGCAGGATTGTCATAGCGATACACAGTAAGTTGCCATGGAGACAGCCTTGATCAGGTCCCAGACAGAGTCAACAAGTGATGTTATCCATATTGCGGTTAATAGTCCCAGTCTCAGTGCTGACCGCTCTGCCCACTGCTTCAATCATGACAGGCAGCCTTGTGAGGCTTAAGACAGCTGTTACCGTTTTCTGAATTCTTCGATAAACCAGGGCAATGCCTAATCCAATCAGCAGAAGACCTGTTATCATGGTTCCGAATAGGTAGATATCTTCAATGTCCTCCGTGGAAAGAGGTTCAGACACACGACCCGCCACCTCTCCCATGCGTCCATCATGTAGCCAGCTGCAAACGTTCCGGCAGGGCAGTCAGGTTCCCCCGAACCCAAGCTTCTCATCGAGAAGATGGTGTCAATTGTGTTGAGAGACCAGTTGATCAAATCCATGATTTTTTAGTTTGGAGAGCAGTGCGGACAGAGTCTCAAAGTATAAGACAATAGACGAGACGAGGCAGATTCAGTTTTCACCAGCGTAAGCCCTGGACAGTGCATCAGCTACAATGTTTTCTGCTCCTTTCTTATAGCGTATGTCCAAATCAAACTCCTGCACAATTAGTGCCCATGTCATTAAAGGTTGGTTGGAGTTTGACATACGAGACAGAAATGTTAAAGGGTTATGATCTGTGTACACTACAATTTGATAACCAGAGCTTAGGTACACTTCGAAATGTTGGAGGGCTAGAAGTAACACCAATGCCTCTTTTCCTATTACACTATAGTTTTGTTGACATTTGGTGAACTTTTTGGAGAAATAACTGACAAGATGTTCATCAGCTTGCATCAACACTGCACCAGCGCCACAAGCACTTGCGTCAACATGCAGAGTTAAGGGCATAGCGAAATTTGGGGCAGACAAGATTGGAGCATTGCACACCAAATCTTTTGCAGAGCAAAAGGCAGACTCACACTTTTCATCTCACACAAATTTATGATCAGTGTTAAGGAGATCGGTAAGGGGCGCAACCATTGTGGTGAAGTTCTTACAGAACCCCCTATAATAACCAGTCCTTCCCAAAAAATGTAATTCATGTTTATTAGTAGGTGATGGGAACTCTGTAACAGCTTCCACTTTTGCACTCACAGGTTTGACCTGGCATTGTCCAGCTAGTTTCCAGAGGTAAGTAACCACAGCCTTGGCGAATTCACACTTACTGAGGTTAAGTGTTAAAGATGCCTTAGCCAAGCGTTTCAGGACTAAATTAAGGGTGCATAAGTGGTCGTCCCACGACATGGAATAAACCACTACATCATCTCAGACAGCACAGTTTGCATTAATCGTTGGAATGTGGCAGGTGCGTTTTGCATTCCAAAGGCCATCACCATATATTGAATGAACGCGTCAGGCGTGACAAAAGCAGAGATCTCGGAAGCGAACGGTGTTAACAGCACCTGCCAGTAACCTTTAAGAAGGTTGAGCTTGGTTACATAGCGTGAAGAGCCCACTTTGTCGAAGCAGTCTTCTATTCTAGGAAGGGGAAAAGAGTCAGCTTTGGTCATGTTATTTACCTTGTGGAAATCAGTACAGAACCAAAGGGAACCATTAGATTTGGGCATAAGAATTCAAGGTGAACTCCATGGGCTCTGACTGGAAACAGCAAAATTACGCACCAAGTACTCAACTTCATCTCTCATTACTTGACATTTACACGGGTTCACTTGGTAAGCATGCTGTTTTATGGGCATGCTTTGACCTACATCGATGTTAGTCTGAGAGGGAACAAAGTTAAACAGAGTGGGATACTTGCTAATCAATTCAATATCACTGCAGTGTTTCTCTGACAGATATGAGAGGTAAGTTGGCAGTGTGGACAGAATGGCATGTTTGAAAGCCTCCCACAAGAGATTTGATCATTGCCAATTAAGCCATCTACCTCCGGCATGTAACCAGTAGGCAGACCAACAATATTCACTGCAGAAACACTGTTAGCTACAAGGTTAACGTCAGATCCATCTGTCAACAAATGCTTTCAGCATATTTACATGACAGACTCTGCTTTTGTGCTGTCGATCGGGAGTCAGAACGGTGTCATTCGTATCACTCAGTTTCTTTTCTATTTTATATGAGCCAGCAAATCGAGCATGCATAGGAGAACTGGGTACAGGCAACAACACAAGCACGGAATCCCCAGGTTGAAAACAACAAGCAACACTCTTTCTGTCAAACCTAGTTTTCATCTTAGACTGAGAGTTGGAAAGATGCTACGTAGCGACATCCCAAGCTTTATGGAGATGCTCACAGAACTACTCACATAATCCAAGATTGGCACACGGGGAGAGCCTTTAGAAAGGAATTGTTCAATGATTAACTTCAAGGGTCCCCGAACTGATTCGGCGGGACTGAACCCTAAGGACTCTTGCACGGTGCTTCTTACAGCCAGCATTAAAAGGGGCAATCCATCCACCCAGTCTTTACCGGTTTCGACATACAATGCGAGCGCAGCATTGACTTGAATGTCTGATTAAAGCGCTCGAGCGAACCTTGAACGCAGGGGCACGGCTTCCAGGTAGTGCATAGCTGTACACATTATTGTAAGGATGTATTGGTCACCGGACTTGGCTTTAGGCAAGGGGCCTACGCAATCAAGGATGAGATTTTCGAAAGGCTGTCCTATAACAGGAATGGGTTGAAGCGGGACTTGAGAAATTACTTGATTAGGCTTACCCGCAAGTTTACAGACGCGACAAGACCGAATAAATGCAGACAACAAAGACTTCATACTCAGCCAAAAGATATGCCTAGCGATACGATCATGTTTTTGTAACACCAAGGCAAGGTGTTTGTAACACCAATGTTTTTGTAACACCAAGGTGTCCCAGACAAATATGCTCATGGGCCAGTTTCATTATTTGAGGTCGATAGCCAGTAGGGCGAACAATCTGATAAGCCCTCTCACGTTCAGAGTCGGACAGCTTCCACCAGCGCATTAGCACACCATCATCCCAACATTAACCTACCGGCACATCTGAGATTTGCGTTCTGTCTGTAGCAGCACTGATATATATGCTGAATGATACTTCAGATTTTTGAGCAGCAATTAACTGTTTTTTACCCACTCTTATAGGGGCATTAGTCAATTTAGAGATTTTCTGCTTATTTAAATGCACTATAATGCTCTCTGGCAGACAGCTTTCAGAATCATCCAGCAAAATTAGTTCTTGCAAATCCTCAATTGTTGTATTTTTAGTAGAGAGACACCATTTCTCAAACAAGGTTTTCTTTTCATGTGTAAACTCCACAAAAAATTGCTTGGCTGTCGTTGAACAAGCCCTGAACTTCTGCCGATATGCCTCCGGGACCAGTTCGTAAGCTCGCAAAACAGCCAGTTTCACAACATCATAATTTAGCGAATCTTCAATTGGCAAAGCAGCACAAACTTCTTGGGCTTTGCCAACAAGACTGCACTGCAACAGCAATGCCCACATATCTCTGGGCCATTTTAATTTAGCCGTGACCTGTTTAAAGCAACAAAGTATGAGTCCACGTCAGTTTCACGGAATGGAGATACAAGTTTATAGTATTTATCTACATCAAAGTCAGGTTTCCCAAACTCAGAACTACTGGAAGGGGGCCTGGCGTGCGGTAGAGGGACCAGTTTACTACGCAGCATTTGAGCTTCCAGATCTAGTTTTCGTAGCCTTATTTCCCAATCAGTCTTTATCGTTAACTCTCTTAATCTGAGTTTTTTACACCAATCAAATTCTTATAATGTAGACGAGAGAGTTAATTTAATTAGATCACATTCCATATTAAACCATATGAAAGCATATGAATGAAAGAGCTGTTGCATTTATCTTCCCCTACGTCAACAGTGGGGAGAACTTTTGGAGTGCGCACTGGAGAAAATAAAATTTTATGCGTGAACATGAATTCGTCGGCCAGAATTGCAGCATCAGTCCATTTAGAGACTTTCTGGTCATTTAAATTCAAACAAGGCTTTCTTTTCACGCACAAACTCCACAAACATTTGCTTGGCTGTCTTTGAACAAGCCCTGAACTCAACGAACCCAAACGTTCATGGAGTTTGCACGTGAAAAGAAAGCCTTGTTTGGGAAATGGTGTCTCTCTTCCAAAATTACCACAATTGAGGATTTGCAAGAACTAATTTTGCTGGAGGATTTTTAAAGCTATCTGCCAGAGAGCATTGTAGTGCATTTAAATAAGCAGAAAGTCTCTAAATTGACTGATGCTGCGATTCTGGCCAACGAATTTGTGCTCATGCTTAAAACTGTATTTTCTCCAGTGTGCACTCCAAAAGTTCTCCCCACCATTGACGTAGGGGAAGATAAATGGAACAGCTCTTCCAGGCCTGCAAGTGAGCTGAAAAATGCTTGAAAACGGCCTGATAGAAGACCAGTTTGTTTCTATTGTCTTAATCCTGGCCACTTGATCTCAAATAGTAAAGCCTGGAAGCAGAAAGCAGGTGGTAAGCCTTAAGGGGTAGCATTTACCTCTCTTACCTCTGTTCCTGAATGGTCGAGTCCACAATCAGATTCCTCTGCCTTCGAGCCGCTTCTGCAAACATACACAGTAACACTCCCAGATGGTTCTTCTGATCCTAGACCTATTGTAATGTTAAGGGATACAGGGTCCGCTCAGTCAATCATACTGGAAAGTACGCTGCCATTCAAAATTGTACATGGATAATAATGTGCTCATTCGTGGTATCGAAATGGGCTGTACTTCAGTGCCATTGCACACTATTCATTTGAAATCTGACCTTATTTCTGGTCCTGTGAGTATCAGTGTGCATTCACAATTACCTGTGGAGGGCGTAGATATGGTACTAGGTAATGATTTGGCTTGAACCAAAGTCTTTCCGTTCCCTGTGTGTCTGCGGAGCCTGGTTTTAGTGGCCAAGATGACACGCTATCACAGTTCCCTTCTCTTTTTCCGTCAAGCGCTGTGACTCGCTCCCAGAAGAAATTTGACTATGTACTTGATCTTGCTAGTTCACCGGAGAGTGCTGAATGTAAATGCTTATACAACTGCAACTGTCCCATGGTGATGAGTATTTGAAAGAAAAGGATTACTCACACTATTTCAATGGCAAGTCAACAACGGCGTTGTTTAACAACACTACACAATCAAACATTGTCTGGGGCAGGAGACAGAGGACAGAACGGCATGACACCCACGGCGGAGCTTCACTATGCGCACACTACAGAAGCTCTCCAACACTGCTCTGCTTCACAGCATTCAAACGCTTCCACTCAAAATGCAATCTCCTTCAGCTGGTCCCAATCAAGCGCTGGGAGGGAGAGAGAGAGGAAGAGAAAAAGATAACTGTGCACAATCTGTAGCACACAATGCAACATACACAATACATGCCAATGCAAATAAATAAAAACAAATAAATACAAATAATAACTTGCGTCCAAGGACGTAACATAACAGTAAAAAACAAAAAAAACAGTAAGTAACTTTGCAACTACATGTCATCTAGCTGTCATTAGAGTATTAGTAGACTATCTGCTTAATATCTTCTAACACTTTATTTTGATGGGCCCACAACATACTATGACAAACTTTTCAAGTATATGTCAACTTATTCTACTAACCCTAAACCTACCCTAACGGTCTACTCTGAGAGTTAGTAGACATATAGTTGCAAATGAATGAGAATTAGTTATAGACATATATTTGACATGTAGTTACAAAGTTACTTATAGTTAGTAGAATGTCTAAAGTGGACTATCAAAGTGTAACCAAAGGACATTGCACACTGAGTCCAAAATTTTCTCACGTTAAAAAATAAATATGACCTCATGTTGTGTCAATCAAGTTTATAAAAATAAAAAAAAATCTGATCAGGTTTGATTTTCCGCATTTTTGCCTCCGTAGCATGCATTTTGATAGGAAAGGATGACAAATACGAAAAAACAGAAAAACTTCAGGCTCAGTGTTCAAGGAACTTTACTCTCCAACATCGATTATATCTGTGCAAATAATTAATTGATCATTTTCTTTAAAATTTCAGTTACTGTGTGCATCAAGAACAATTCATAGTGCTCTCTACTCCTGTGTTGTGATCTAACAGAGGCTCGGTAGAAAGTGATATGATTTAGAAAGTAATTTTATGCAAAATCAGGGCTCTGAACCGGTTCAAAGAACGAAAACCGGAAACGAACGAAATTTTAACTGGAACAGAACCAGAAACAGAAATTAAATAAAATTTTATAGTTCCGAACAGAATCAAAATTTGAAATGCCCATTAACCGGTTAATAACATTATATTATCATTCCATTTAATATTTGAAATTTGCTGTCAACCAATCATGAATTCCAGTAGTACTGTCTATGCAAATGTGACGCTGAAGCCAACGAGTGAAATGTCCGCTCAGCTGTGAACTCATCATAGGTAAGTCGCAATGGCAATGCACTGCCCTTAGAGTTTATCTGAGGATAGTGTAAGATGAATGTAACAGATCACATGCACCTGCAGCACTTCGGTGAATGGAGAAAACAGAAAAACTATAGGCTTACATAAAAAGGAATATAGGCATATACACTAAATATATTTTACTTAAATCATATTGACAGATTAATGAAACGAAAAAAAATTTGCTAAATTAAGTTTCGTTAATTAAGGTTTAAGGTTTTTTTTTTTTTTTACAATGCAGGAAACTTTTTTAAATATCTTAAAAATACTTTGATGTCTTTAAAGTGTTGATAGATTTTTGTTTTTTGCTTAGTAGCCTACATTTGGCCAAAATCTAGAAATGATGCCTTATTGGCTGTGACTAAGCTCAGCGGGTTATTGGCTAACGTTACCCTATCTCTCTTTTTTCCTTTTCTTTTTGAGTAAAGAAAACGCTGTACTTTATTATTAGTAGGGGCCAAGCACCGAAGGTGCTTAGGCACCTATTGTATCCGTTAGCGTGATTTTTTTCTTCCGCTGCAAGTCTATGGCACCGCATATATAACCGCTTGGAGGAAAGTTGTGAAATTTGGCACACTGATAGAGGACAGTGAGAAAAGTTACCATAGCAAATTTGGAGTCTCTGACTCAAACTCTCTAGCGCCACCACTTGTCTAAACTTTAAAACATTTTATGCTAATAACTTTTGAACCGTAAACCACAAAATTAAATTTTTTTTTCCCTCTGATTCCTTGGCTCATGCAGAGTCAAAAGGACACCAAAATTCAAAATCGTTAGGTTTAGTTTTTTTGCTATTTTCAATTGTTGGTAAAAACTACTTTTTCAAACTCGTCCTAGGCCATTGAACCGATTGTCACGAAAATTGAACCAGATCATTTTCAGACCACGCTGGCAAAAAGTTATGGAATTCAAGTTGATTAGTCATATTGTTTCCGAATAGCACGTGAACGAATTCTACAAAAGGCATGCAAAAGAGGACGTGAGGCTATATCTCCGCAATGGCTTGGCCTTTTGAGACCAAACATGGTGTGTGTTATAATAAGCATGACCTGAGACTACCTGCAGTGTTTCGGCACTGTGCCCCCTAATGGTCAGGAGATATGAAAAATGCAAAATGTCTCGTTAGATTTGGTGCATCAATTTTCCAATGTCAGCCATTTTGGGCGTCGGCCATTTTGAATTATGTTCTAAAATGCTGTATTTTACGAACGCATTAGCGTATCTTTACAAAATTAATTACAAATATCTTCGGCTCCATACCCTCATGGTACTCAAACATTTGGGGGGCAGCGCCACCTTGTGGTCAAAAGTTATGATGAAATTTGGAAAAATGCTAATAACTTTTGCTTACATTAACCTATTGTAATTAGACTGATGTTGATATATTCCTTGGATCATGACAAGAACACAGATACCAATTTTACCAATATTGGCTGAACTTCCTGTCCACCATTTTGATTCTTTTTTTGTACTCCTTCTAGAACGTTGGTCCGATTTTCACCAAATTTGGCTCGGATCATCTTCAGACAAAGCTGGCAAAAAGTTATGGATTTCGTGTTGATACACGCAACTGAGGGCTTTATTTCTGCAAAGATTTGACATATTTACACCAAACTTTGTATGTGCCATTGTCACCTCACACTGACCACGGCACATCAATTTGGTAACAGCGCCACCTATTGGCAAAGAGTAATAAGCCATTCATTAACCTTTAATTATGAATTTTCCAAAAATGCTAATAACTTTTGATTGCAATAGTCTATTGTAATGAAACTGGTCTCCAAATATTTATTGGGTTGTGCCGACAACAGACATATAATTTTTTAGTAGGAAATCTGAACTCCCTGTCCGCCATTTATATTTGTTGAAAACCTACTTTTTTGAACTCCTCGTCAACCGTTAGTCTGATTTTCACCAAAATCGAGTCAGATGATCTTCAGACTGTGCTGACAAAATGTTATGGATTTCGTGTTGATAAACAAAACCGTATTCATACAGCGACGCTACAAATTTTAGGCATAGTGCCAAACTGCATCTGAAGCTGTATCTCTGCAAATATTTGACATATTGACACCAAACTTTGTATGTGCCATTGTCACCTCACACTGACCAGGCCACTTTAATTTGGTAACAGCGCCATCTATTGGTCAAACGTGATAAGCCAATAAATCATGTTACTAGAGATTGTATTTATGATTTTTCAGCCGTTTTGACTAAAATCATCCTAAAATGGCTTCAATGGCTACTCATTTCTGCAGTTGGTCTGATGCTCCATGCCATGTTTAGCTCCTAAATTTGCATCTAGAGTGCTTGGCCCCGCAATTGCTGCTTCCAGCTATATTTATTATTATTATTATTATTAGGTAAATTATAGGCAAAGAAAATTGTTTTTAAAAAATAACGTTATTAACCGGTATGTCCTATTGAATTTTTTATTTATTTATTTTTTATTTTCAAGCCCTGTGCAAAATAATTGATCTTTATCTACAGAGCAAGTATAATAGGAACAATCATCTTGGAGAGAGTTTTATCGTCTTGACTGTTATAAACGAAAGCAATATGCAGTTTGAACTCTGAATGGAGGATGACAGACAGCCGCAGCAGCCAGAAGGGTTTACGTGAACTTGAATTTAACAACTTAAATATTCATCTGTACCTCACAATTAACTATATAATGGCTTCAGAACGCTTGGAATATAGTGCAGGAAAACTTTATGGTGCTTTATAATGTTTCTGTGCCTTTTGTGGGGCTTAACAATAACAGAGTAGTAAACACAAAATATGGTATTTGGACCGATACCTGATCCGGCAGAAAAGAGTAATATTGGAGCTGATATGAATACTGAGTGTGTGGGCTGATGGACAACATTGGAGCTTTAAAGAAAATGGAGCCACTGGGTCAACAGACCAAGACGGAGCTGATGAATCAGAGCCATGGTTAATCTTCATAAGAGACTGGTCTATAATAACCCAGTTTTGTCAAATAATGTTGGTTTTGATATCTGTTAAGCCATTAAACTGCCATTAACTTGTAATTTTTTTTTTTGTCTTTAGACCTGATGGCACTGAAAGAAGAGAAGCAAGAAATGAAAAAGATAGAACAGAATGATTTCATGACTGTGGAAAAATCCATACAGGCTGAAGCATCATCACAAAAAAAAGCTCAGAAGACCAAATCTAACAGTTGCTTCACCTGCCATAAATGTGGAAAGAGTTTCAATAAAAAATATAAACTTAAAGACCACATGAAAGCTCACACTGGAGTGAAACCATTCACATGTGATCAGTGTGGAAAGAGTTTCAGATGTAAAGCAAGCCTCAAAACTCATATGAGACTTCACACTGTAGAGAAGCTTTTTACCTGCAGTGTGTGTGGAAAGAGCTTCCCATATAAATCACACCTTGACACCCACATGAGAATTCACACCGGAGAGAAGCCCTTTTCCTGCAAACTGTGTGGGAAGAGCTTCACAAACAAATCACACCTAGATTCCCACATGAAAGTTCACACTGGAGAGAAACCATTCACATGTGATCAGTGTGGAAAGAGTTTCAGGCATAAGTTAACCCTTAATTCACACGTGAAGAGAGAACACTCTGGAGAGAATGCTGTTGTATGCCGTCAGTGTGGAAAAAAATTCAGCTGTGAAGCAAGCCTCAAAACTCATACGAGACTTCACACTGTAGAGAAGCTTTTTACCTGCAGTGTGTGTGGAAAGAGCTTCCCATATAAATCACACCTTGACACCCACATGAGAATTCACACTGGAGAGAAGCCCTTTTCCTGCAAACTGTGTGGGAAGAGCTTCACAAACAAATCACACCTTGATTCCCACATGAAAGTTCACACTGGAGAGAAACCATTCACATGTGATCAGTGTGGCAAGAGTTTCAGACATAAGTTAACCCTTAATTCACACGTGAAGAGAGAACACTCTGGAGAGGAAGCTGTTGTATGCCATCAGTGTGGAAAGAGATACAGCTGTGAAGCAAGCCTCAAAACTCATACAAGACTTCACACTGTAGAGAAGCTTTTTACCTGCAGTGTGTGTGGGAAGAGCTTCCCATATAAATCAAATCTTAATTACCACATGAGAACTCACACTGGAGAGAAGCCCTTTTGCTGCAAACTGTGTGGCAAGAGCTTCTCAAACAAAAGAGTTCTGAAGTCACACATGAGAATTCACACAGAAGAGAAGCCGTTTCTTTGTGATCAGTGTGGACAGTGTTTCAGACATAAATTAACCCTTAATTCACACATGAGAACTCACACCGGAGAGAGTCCTTACACCTGCACACTGTGTGGAAAGAGCCTCTCAAATAAATCAGCCCTTAATGGCCACATGAGACGTCACACAGGAGAGAAGCCCTTCACCTGCACACTGTGTGGGAAAAGCGTCTCAAATAAATCAGCCCTTAATGGCCACATGAGACGTCACACAGGAGAGAAGCCCTTCAGCTGCACACTGTGTGGAAAGAGCTTCTCACTAAAGGAAAGTCTCAAGGGTCACATGAAAACTCACACAGGAGAGAAGCCTTTCATGTGTGCTCAGTGTGGAAAATGTTTTGCACTCAAAAGAACCCTTACTAAGCACATGAGGCTTCACTCAAGAGAGATCTCTTTTGTTAACTGTCATCAGTGTGAACAGAGATTCCCGGACAAGAGACGCCTTAACTATCATGAAAAAAGCAATTCTCGAGAGACATCTTTCACGTGCCATGACTGTGGAGATTCAGATTTAAAGGAAACCTTACAGTTCACATGAGAATCCACACTGGAGAGAAACCTTTCACCTACACTCAATGTGGAAGGAGCTTCAGTCAGAGCATAAGCTTTCAGACTCATGTGAGGTTTCACACTGGAGAGAAGCCTTTCAAGTGTCTTCAGTGTGAGAAGAGCTTCAAATATAAAAGTGTCATGGACCATCATTTGAAAACACATTCTGGACAGAAACCGCAGTGCTCTGTCAGTGGACAGAGGCTTTGGAAAAAAAAACAGAAAAATCATCCGCCATAAAACATATGCTTTGCCATCACACTTACAGATACACCTGAAAAGTCATGCAGATGTGAGATCCTCTTTGTGCCTAATTGGTCATTTCAGAACAGGCCTCATTTATGAAACGAATGTACAACAGAAAATTGGGTGCACGGTCGTTTCGGTGGCTATGATCAGATCTCGCATCTGGTCTCAGCTCGTGTACGCAAGTTTTTGAGTAAGTTGAAATTGTGCAGCATAGAAAATTGTGGAGAACTGTGTAATGACAGCATTTTGGTCATTTAGATTATTTTCCTGACCGACAAGTGAAGGTTTTTTTTTTTTTTTTTGCTTTTTATGTATAAAAAGTACAAATAACAGCATAAACAGACCATGAAGATTCACACATCATTGCATCACCCATCTGCCACGCTTCTATGAACCAAAGAAAGACAGAGAAAAGGAATAAAATAAATATGGCTACACACAGAACTATTTCTATTAAATAATTAACAGATTAACAAAATTAAAAAAAATTAAAAAAACTTTGTGACAAGTAGGCCACTTTCGTTTTTCACACTCTTAATGCATTTCATTTGTTTTCTTTATATCTATATTTTATTAAATTTAACATCATGCAGGCACGTCCTGCGCACACACACACACAAGGAATAAAATAAATATGGCTACACACAGAACTATTTCTATTAAATAATTAACAGATTGTCAACCAAACATAAGTTAAACGGAAGTTAAAAGTAGATCGTTAGTATACCGCGATAGCCTTCCTTTTAAGCCCTCCTTGTGTGAAGACCGAAGAGTGTAAAGACCAGCGACTCTGCCGTGCGACTCCACCAGGCAGGAACACCGCCAAGGGATATAAGTATCGTTTTGATTCATTTGACTGTAAGAGGTGGAGGTACTGGTCTGCTTATCTCTAATGATTGGAAATTTAATCCTTTACCATCTTTGGGTATCAGCAGCTCCTTTGTATCTCATTCAGTTACTATTACCTACCCTCTTAAAATCCATTTTGTAGTTTTTTATCGACCCCCAGGTCCACAAAGGTAACTTTTTGGATGAATTAGATGTGCTGCTCTCAACCTTTCCTGAGGATGGTACTCCCTAGTTATGCTTGGAGACTTCAGCATCCACCTAGATAAACCTCTATCTAAAGACTTCCACACTCTGCTTGCCTCTTTTGTTCTCAAGCGGGTGTTAACTACAGCTACTCACAAATCAGGCAACCAACTGGACCTTATTTACACACGACACTGCTCCACTGATCATGTACTGGTTCCTCCACTGCACACCTCAGAGCACTTCCTCCTCACTCTTAACCTCAACATGGTCCCTGACACATCACATACCCCTCCACATCTTTTGATGCTAACAGCACTACTGATACTTTCTGCTCCACTCTTAAATCTTGTTTAGACACTGTTTGCCCCTTGTCTTCCAGGCCAGCCCGTACCACCCTTTCTGCCCCTTGGTTATCTGATGTTCTCTGTGAGATGTTCTAAGCTTAGAGCTGCTGAAAGGATGTGGCGCAAATCAGCAAATCGTGTTGCGCTAACTCTCGCATGCTCTTTAAAACATTTTTCTCACTCCTTTGTCCTCCTCCTCCCCCTCCTGCATCAACTCTAATAGCTGAGGACTTTGCCACGTTTTTCATTAATAAAATTTAAAACATCAGTGCACAATTTTCCACACCACAATCTGTCAAGCACATCTTACCAGCAAACATACACTCATTCACATCCTTCTCTGCACTCTCTGAGGCAGAAGTCTCCAAGCTCATCCTTTCTAATCATCATTCTACTTGTCTGCTTGATCCTATTCCATCTCATCTCCTTCAAGCCATTTCTCCTGCAGTTGTACCTTTACTCACTCACATCATTAACACATCCCTTTACATTGTTTTTTTTCCCTCAACATTTAGACAGGCTCGTATAACCCCACTACTTAAGAAACCCACCCTCAACCCATCTCTTTTAGAGAACTACAGACCAGTTTCCCTTCTTCCTTTCATTGTAAAAACACTTGAACGAGTTGTGTTCAACCAAGTCTCTACCTTTCTCACACAGAACAACCTCCTTGACAGCAACCAATCTGGGTTCAGAAGTGGACATTCAACCAAGACTGCCTTGCTCTCAGTTGTTGAAGCCCTAAGACTGGCAAGGGCGGAATCCAAATCTTCAGTACTTATCTTGCTGGTTCTGTCTGCTGCTTTTGACACTGTTAACCACCAGATCCTTCTGTCAACCCTATCAGCAAAGGGCATCTCAGGAGCCGCACTCCAGTGGTTTGAGTCTTACCTCTCAGATAGTTCCTTCAAAGTATCTTGGAGAGGTGAGGTGTCCAAGTCGCAACGTCCAACTACTGGGGTGCCTCAGGGCTCAGTTCTTGGACCACTTCTTCTACATGGCATCACTAGGTTCTGTCATTCAGAAACATGACTTTTTATATCACTGCTATGCTGATGACACTCAACCCTACCTCTTATTCTTTCCTGATGTTCCTACGATAGCTGCTCGCATCTCAGAAAGTCTAACAGACATTTCTTGCTGGATGAAGGACCATCACCTTCAACTCAGCCTTGCCAAGACAGATCTGCTTGTGGTTCCAGCAAACCCACTGTTTCATCACAATTTCACCACCCAGTTAGGCACATCAACCATAACTCCTTCAAAAACAGCCAGAAACCTTGGAGTTATGATTGATGATCAACTAACTTTCTCAGACCACATTGCTAAAACTGCCCGGTCCTGCACATTTGCTTTATTCAACATCAAGAAGATCAGGCCCTGGGGGGCGCTGCTGAGGTGTGCACGGAGTAGACGTGTTTCATCAAGCTCCTCCACACCAAGTTTTTAGATTAGTGAAACAAGACGCCATCTTTTTTTTATTTCATGTACGTGTGTTGTGAACTTCTGTTTAGTTTATATCTCTGAATTGGTCAACACCTTGATGCACGAAAATGCCTTTAAAATCAGCAAAAGCCTCGAAAAGTTCTAGCCCTCAGCCGTTGGCTAGTCGTGACGAAGCTAATCCCGCCGTTAGTCAAGCTTCTGCCGACGATGATACACTGTTGATGTGGGTAAAGATATCAAACAGGATTCTTGCAACCATAAATTAAAGATTTGACAAGTTCGAGGAAGACTTTAGGTCTCTACAGACATCGGTACAGGATTTTGTGGAGAGAGTGGAGACTGTTGAGGGTCAAACACGAGATCACGAGGGCCGTTTATGCTCTCTCGAAGTGACTTTGACTGATTTGCAGAAGACCAATAAAGCTCTTAGAGTGAAGGTCAACGACTTAGAAGGGCGATCTCAATGCAACAATATAAAAATAATTGGTATCCCTGAGGGAGAGGAGAAAGGGAGACCAACCGAGTTTGATGCAGCGTTGATTCCAAAACTACTGGGGGAGACTCACTTTCAAGGACAGCTGGTCATTGACCGGGCTCACCATGCGCTCAAGCCAAGGCCATCAGATGGGGAGAGGACCCGCATCATTATTGCACGAGTGCATTTCTTTCAGAAAAAGGAATTGATTCTTTGACTTCGCCGAGATCGCACCCTGGAATACAATGGACACAAGGTTTATATCTTTCCGGACTACACTGCAGAAGTTATGGAACAGTGAAGGGCGTTCAGCGACGTGATGCGCGAGCTGAGAGAGCTAAAAGTGACACACAGTCTTCGATTTCCTGCATGTCTCCGTATTCAGCACAACGAACAGTTCAAGACCTTCACTGACCCTGCAGGGGCTGTGAAATTTGTGGAGACCAGCTTGAGACAGCAGTAGAGACATATGTGCAACACTGGTATTACTCTTAAAATAATTTATACTGCCTGTTGATACGTTATAGTTTTTGTTTTCATTAAGAGTTTTGACAAACTGTATCTTTATGGATGGCGTTATTGTTAATAGTTCTAGACTGAAATGTTTGTAACTTGGCAGTGGAGTCGAGCGGGATCGCCACGATCGAAGTGACTGGAAATGAATCCTCCTGCTACTTACTGTACATGCGAGTATTGTTCTTGGGACGAATAGGGGACAAAGTGCTTCATTTCGGGGAAGCCAGATGTGGGAGGGGATGGGTTGAAGTTCTAAGTTCTAAAGAGTTCTACATGTTCCTGTCTTATGTGATTATTATTATTTTTTTTTCTGGACTGCCTCATTTTAATGTCCCAATCTTTAATTGTAGAGTTTGATGTCTAACATTAAGGGAGAAGCTATCACATTGGCTTCTTGGAATGTAAGAGGGTTTGGCCATGTAATTAAAAGAAGTAAGTGTTTGCACATTTGAAATCACTCAAGGCTGATATAATATTTCTCCAGGAAACCCACCTTAGTGTAATGCAGACTCAGGACCAACTGGATATTGCAGGTTTACCAGGCCCCATTCAATGCCAAAGCTAGAAGTGTAGCTATTCTTTTTCGTTAGAATGTTCTTTTTCGACTTTCATCCATGGTTGCTGATCCTCAGGGTAGATATATAATGGTATCTGGGCATATTAACTCTCTCCCAATAACTTTGCTTAATATATATGGCCCCAATTTTGATGACTCTGATTTTTTTCGCAAAATCTTTAGTGTAATTCCTGATGCAAACTCTTCAAATGTAATAGTAGGTGGAGATTTCAGCTGTTACTTAGATCCTTATATGGATAGACTATCATCACAATCACCACCTCTATACAAACACTTAACAACCTAATCAAATCTAGAAATATGGTTGACATTTGGAGGCTTCAGCATCCGACAGATAGGGATTATTCCTTTTACTCTCATGTTCACAAATCATACACTAGAATTGACTAGTTTTTGGTTACATCTGAATTGGTTTCCAATATTAGTAATACTGAATATCATAATATATTATTATCTGATCATAGCGCAGTTACGTTCCAAATTGAAAGTGTTTTGCCAAAACGAAATTACTCATGGTGTTTCAACCCAATGCTAATCAAAGATTCGACTAACGACAATGGAGAGGTTTCAGATTAAATTTTGTGGGATACTTTTAAAGTCGTAATGCGAGGCCATGTAATATCATTTGAGTCGTCTAAAAAGCGGGCTTTAAATAGTAGGCTTCAGAAAATAGTCACTCTCAAAGTCTGATTATAATAAAATCTTAAAATTAAAGTATGAGTATAATTCTATTCTACATGGCCAAATAAGTAACCTCCTCCTCAAACTCAAGCAGAAGAATTTTGAGTTAGGGGATAAACCTGGAAGGTTGCTTGCAAGGCAACTGAGGGGAGAACAAGCTAAGAAGGCAATTCACGTGATTAAATCAAAAACAGGCATTTTAATAACTAATCCTAGTGAGATAAATGAATGTTTCAGGGAATTTTATTCTGAATTATATACTTCCAAAATTACAGATTCAGACCATAATTCTGATATTTTTTTTCTAAATGAAGTCTTCCAAAACTTAGTGAATCCTCTAGGTCTGACCTAGAATCTGAACTCTCAATTGAAGATTTATTAAAGGCAATTCATGCTTTTCCATCTGGGAAAGATCTGGCGCGGATGGGTTTGGCTGCAAATTTTTTAAAGCTTTTAGTAGGAGGCTGGCCCCTTATATGCTGAGAATGCTACAGGATTCATTTCAAAGGAAAAAACTTCCTGATTCTTGTATGAAGCAAATATTTGTGTAGTTCTGAAAAAAGGAAAACCTGAGACAGATCCAGCCAATTATAGACCCATTGCCCTCTTAAATTTTGATCAAAAAGTTTTGACTAAAATATTGGCTTCCAGATTAGCACAACGCATCTCAACGATTATCCATCCTGACCAAACTGGGTTTATTCCAGGAAGGTTTTCATTCTGTAATGTCTGCCTACTTCTTGATATTTTATATGCAAATCATCAGTTAGCCAACAATTCTGCAGCCATTATTTCACTAGACGCCCAAAAAGCCTTCAGTCAGATTGAGTGGCCATATATGTTTGAGGTTTTGAAACAGTTTGGATTTGGCAACAAATTTATCAACTGGATCAAAATTGTTCACTTCCATCCGTCCTCATGTGTTTTGACCAATGGTATTAGATCCAGCTCTTTTGAACTGAACCAGGGTGTATGACAAGGTGATCCTCTATCACCTCTACTTTTTAACATTGCACTCGAGCCATTAGCTGTAGGAATTAGAACCCATCCACATATCCATGGTATCTCTTTGGGCAATGCTGAAAGTCTGATAAGTTTATGTGCAGATGATCTTTTACTGTGTCTGACAGATCCTGTGGTTTCTGTCCCGAAAATTATAGATTACATTGACACTTTCAGTAAACTTTCAGGATACTCAATAAATTGGAGTAAAAGTGAATTTATGCCCCTAACGAATAACTTAAGTGATACCTTTTTGAGCAGTATACCATTTAAAATAGTGGATGACCACTTTACATATCTCGGTAAAGTATCACTTTACATATCTCGGAAAATTCCAAAGAACCCTAAACAGTTGTTTAAATTAAGTTTTTTAGACATTATTAATAAACTTAAACTAAGCATCGAAAGCTGGAAACTGCTCCCTTTATCACAAATTGGCCGTGTGAATGTGATAAAGATGGTTACTCTTCCTAAGTTTCTATATCTTTTTCAAAACCTCCCTATTTATTTGCCTGCAACCTTTTTTAAGCAACTTGATTCAGTTATTCTTTCATTTGTATGGAACTGTAAAACACCTTGTATAGTAAAAGCCCACTTGTAAAAAACTACTGATTGTGGAGGCCTTAGGCTTCCCAATTTTAAGCATTATTATTGGGCAGCAAATGCCAGGTATCTCACTTTCTGGCAAAGGGGTATTATGGATGACATGCTACCTGATACTTCTCCTCTATGGGTTCGTGCAGAGACTTTGTCAGCGCCAGAGTCTTCTCTCCCAACTTTACTTTTTACATTGTAAATCTATCTGTAAATTAGGCAGCAGTAATTTTGTGTTGAGAAATTCTTTGAAGATTTTGAATCAGATCTTTTAAAATGTTATAAACTACCAAAAGTCTCAATCAGTACACCAATATCATGCAATCCTTCGTTTGAGCCTTCTCGGATTGATGGAGCTTTTTCAGGATGGAGAAAAAATGGTTTATGCTGTATGGTTGATGTATATTTTTAAGGTTGGTTTGAGTATGGCTTTTTACAGCTTAAAAATAAATTTGTACTCCCACAGTTTATAAATAAACCTGAAAATTCTATTATTCATGAAATTTTATCTTCTAATCCTGAATCTAGACATTTGGTATCTTGTTTTGTTCATGCTTTTACAACACCCATATGCACCAAACACCTTAAAATAGCCTGGTCTACTGTCGTGAACGACGACGTGTCTGATGAGATCTGGGAAGAAGGCCTGTCGAGAATAAAGAGCTGTTCTGTAAATTCGAGATATAAATTTATCCAGTTCAAAATTATGCATCGCATTCATTACTCCAAAACTAGATTGAACAAAATATTTCCCTCCATTTCTCCTCAGTGTGATAGGAGCAAGATGGCGGAGGGGACATTGGTACATTTATTTTGGTTTTGCCCTATTCTGTATGATTTTTGGTCTAAAATTTTTTAACATTTTTGCATACAGAATTAAGATTCAACCTGACCACAATCTGGCTATTTTCGGCTATTCTGATGTTATGGATACTATCCCGCATACTCATCAGCATGCTCTAATTGTAGGCTTAATCACAGCCAAAAAGGTAATACTCCTCAACTGGAAAACTTCACAAGCTCCTGGTTTTCAAAGATGGTTAAACAAGATGCTTTATATTATCCAAATGGAACAATTACGTTTTGGAGAGCTTGGCTCACAAAAAAGATTTGAAGCCACATGGGGACCTCTCTTGAGACTTTTGGAGGTTTAAAATAATATACTCTGTAATCATCCACTTATATTTATTAATTATTTTTTTTTTTTTTTTTAAATTTGTATCAGTTTTATTTTCTTCTCCTTTGGTGATATAACTGATTTACAAAACAACTGTAAATATTGTCAGTTATGTTTATTCTCAATAATTATTTTGTATATATTTGCTGACTGAGGCAATCCAGATGTTTTTTTTTCTTTGTATTTTGTGTAAATGTGTGTCCTTGTTGTCTTATGTTGGTTATTGTTTTATACCTTTGTGTTTGTCAATATAACTTCAAAACTTGCTGCACAACTCCTTGTTCAAGCTCTTGTTCTGTCCAGGCTGGACTATTGCAGTGCTCTCTTGGCAGGTCTTCCAGCCAGTTCTATCAAACCTTTACAATTAATCCAGAACATGGCAGCAAGATTAATTTTTAATGTGTCCGAAAAGAATGCACATCAAACCTCTGTTTATCAGTTTGCACTGGCTACCAATAGCTGCTCGCATAAAATGTAATGCATTAATGTTTGCCTAATGTTTGCCCTTTACCTAAATTCATTACTTCAGACTTATATGCCTCTAGAAGCTTGTGCTCGCTTGATTGTTCATCCCAAAGAAACACAAAGTCACTTTTATGGACTTTTAAATTAAATGTTTCCTCCTGGTGGAATGACCTGCCCAACTCAATCTGAGCAGCTGAGTCCTTATCCATCTTCAAGAATCAGCTGAAAACTCATCTCTTCCATCTTTATTTGACCCTCTAACTCTAGCACTCTCTAATCAAATTCAGTTCTTAAAAAAACAAGTATTTTAGACTTGCACTCTATTCATTTGCTGCTTGTTTTCTTATTAAAAAAAAACTTTCTAGCTTACTAATCTTTTTGTATTCTGTCCGTTTTCTTTTCATTTATTATACAATTAACAAAAGTAAAAAAGACCTGTAACACTAGCGTGCTCTATTCTTTTTCTACATCTGTTTTCTTTTTATTTATTATATTATTTAAAATGCCTTTGCTATGTGTACTGCATTAAGCTAACTGAGACTGGTTCCTTGCCACTGTTGCCTCTGGCTTGCTTACTTCATTTACAGTGATATCGTTGACTTGATTGCAAATGATTGCACAGATACTATTTAAACTGAACTGAGCTGCATGATGACATCACTGAATTCAATGATGAACTGCCTTTAACTGTCATTTTGCATTATTGACACACTGTTTTCCTAATTAATGTTGTTCAGTTGCTTTTGACGCAATCTTTTTTGTTTAAAGCGCTATATAAATAAAGATGACTTGACTTGACTTGACATGTTATAGCACAAGTATACATATCTCTTTTGTTGATTTTGATTTCTTCCATTTTCCTCATTTGTAAGTCGCTTTGGATAAAAACATCTGCTAAATGACTAAATGTAAATGTAAAATATGTTACACTGCTCAATTTAATATGTCTGCTGTAAAATCAGCATGCAGCGCCCAAACAGACATTTTTTGCGCTAATGAGGATGGTGTTTTATGTGGATATTGGAACATAAGTGTGAAGTAAAGCCTTGTTTAGATCATGGATAGATAGAGTGGGGGAAAACGCTCCCTTAAGGATTGTGTTATTTTATATCTCTGTGAAACAAAAGTTAAATGTTAAATTAAGTATATCAGTAAATATCAGTATTCAATGTTTTATGTCTTATATATTAAAACATTATTTATGCATTTGTAATTCCAGGTTAAATGCATTCATGTCTTGCATTAAACAGTGTGTAAATACATATTCAGATGCAGCTTCTGTGTTGATTTGATTTGCTTGGTAACAGCCCAAATGTCTTATTCTAATTCTCTGATTAAATGTAAGAATTTGACTCAAAAGATAATAGGATATTTTTAGGGGAAAATGGCTATAAAATGTAAAAATCAGTTTAAACTTGTTGGAAAAGATTAATTTCTATCAGTGTGAACTGACCACACAGAATATGAAGAATATCAAAAACTTTAGCAGTCAGCTGTCCAAGGTAGAGGTCTTCACAGAGGACCTGGGACCCGACCCGCTGCTGCCCTCCAGGAATAGAGTTTGAGACCACTGCTTAGGCTGGCCAAAATAAAAGGCCACTCTAAAATGTGCAGTTCTACTTTATTGGGGCAGTGCAACACATCTCATTAGCATAGAGTTGATCAGGTTGTTGATTGTGGCCTGTGGAATGTTGGTCCACTCCTCCTCTTAGTGCCGGCCGTTCTATCTGCCGAGGGAATATTCAGCCATACTGCTCGTTAGCGTTCCCCCCAGCTCCAACAACAACAGAAGTGAGGCACTGAGTAGCCGCTTTTCCACTGTCGGGCCAGTGCGAGCCAGGGCTTAAAACGGGCCGGGCGGGGCTAATAGCCTTGGGCCAGTAGCAACAAGGCCAAAATAGCGCTGCATTTCCACAGTCGGGCCAGAAGCTCCGCTGTGCTTCACTAAAACCCGCCCTTTACACGACTCTCAGAAACAACGTCATGCAATCCAATTATTTCACCAACAAAGAGAAGTTATCAGAAAACTAAAAAAAAATAAATCACTGGAACATGCGCGATCACAAAAAGAACACGATAACAGCGGCCTTTTGTTTGCATGCTTTGTTAAATATTTAAATTCAAAAGCATCAATGTTTTACTATAATTAGTGATAGCCTACATTGAGCATAATGAATTAATTTATCAAGCTTGAAAATTTGTCACAGAAATAAATGTATTTCTATTTTATTTATTTATTTTTAATGCTGAAGTGTTATGAAAATAGCCTGCTTATTCAGTCGAGACTGTTTCTGTTTATTTGTAGTCGCATACATCACATTTAGAAATAATTATAATTTCTCTATTTTTATAAAAGCTCCCGAACAAAAAACATCATTATTTTTTTATGACATAAGCTACGCAGAGCTAAACTCGAGATGAGACTTATGACAGATAAAATATTACTACACGATTGTGATTGAGAATAAGAAGCTGACGTCTGATTTCTTCAAGCGGTCACATTTACCATGTTTATTATGGTAATGTTAATACCTAGCGTGTTCATATTCTTTTGCATCGCTTATAAATATTTCTGCCTCGTATGGTGATTATAATCCACATCGGATCATGTTATTTCAAACACTCGCTGCTGACTGAAAATTAGTTTTGAGCTCAACTTATTTTAAAATGTGTTTAATGCTGGTGTTATAGCTGTAGCTTTATGAAATGATCCGCGGCGCTGATGCTCTGCAGACGCGGAGAAACTCCGCCTTTGTTCATAACCACTCCTCTAGCCCCAGCTGGCCCGCTTTAGCCCAAAGTTTTCGTCGGGCCAGAAAACCCTGGCCGTTGGCCCCGAGGAAGCCCCGACGAGGCACGATCAAGCCCCGGAAGTGACAGTGGAAACGCGACTGGCCCTGGCATGCACTAGCACGCCCGCTTTTGGACCGTGCTAGTGCTAGCACGCGGTTATTGAACTGTATCGGCACATCAGTGAGCAGCAGACAGCCCACCCTGATGCTTTTCTCATCTTGGCTGGGGTTTTCAACTATGCAGACTTAAAGAGTGTGTTCCCAAAAATACACCAACTCATTAATTTTCCAAAGAGAGGTAAAAACATTTTATACCTTGTTTATATCACACAGAGAGGAGCTTACAAAGCCCTCCCCCTTCCCCACATCAGTGCCTCAGACCACATCACTGTCATGCTAATGCCTGCATACAGACCGCTCATTAATAAGGAAAACAGTGTGTCAATAATGCAAAATGACAGTTAAAGGCAGTTCATCATTGAATTCAGTGATGTCATCATACAGCTCAGTTCAGTTTAAACAGTATCTGTGCAATCATTTGCAAACAAGTCAACGATATCGCTGTAAATGAAGTGTCCCCAGCTAAGCAAGCCAGAGGCGACAGCGGCAAGGAACCAAAACTCCATCAGTGAGAGAATGGAGAAAAAACCTTGGGAGAAACCATGTTCAGTCGGGGGGGCGAGTTCTCCTCTGACCAGACGAAACCAGCAGTTCAATTCCAGGCTGCAGCAAAGTCACACTGTGCAGAAGAATCATCTGTTTCCTGTGGTCTTGTCCCGGTGGTCGTCTGAGACAATGTCTTTACAGGGGATCTGTCTCTGGGGCTCTAGTCCTGGTCTCCGCTGTCTTTCAGGGCTGTAGAGGTCCTCTCTAGTTGCTGATCCACCATCTGGGCTGGATACATTCTGGATCCGGGTGACTGCAGTGACCCTCTGACTTGGATACAGACTGGATCTGGTGGCTACGGTGACCTCGGAATAAGAGAGAAACAGACTAATATGAGAGTAGATGCCATTCTTCTAACGATGTAGCAAGTACATCGGGTGTTATGGGAAGTGTTCCCGGTTCCGGTTTACCTAATTAATGCAGCCTAAAAATCCTTTAACGGATTTGGATATTAGAAGCATATTAGTGTTTTATGTTTAAAGAGATGGGTCTTTAATCTAGATTTAAACTGCAAAACTGTGTCTGCCTCCTGAACAATGTTAGGTAGGTTACTCCAGAGTTTAGGCGCTAAATAGGAAAAGGATCTGCCGCCCGCAGTTGATTTTGATATTCTAGGTATTATCAAATTGCCAGAGTTTTGAGAATGTAAATGTATTGAAGACCTGTACACACAGACTCATACTAAAAGATTCAATTAACTGAAAGAGAGTTTACTGAAGATGTATTTCAAGTCAACACAATTGCAATAGCCAAAATTAGACAAAAAAAGTTACAGATCATTTCAAAATCACAAGTATTTATACAAAGTTTACATTTTACGTTTAATTACAGGCAGTATTCAATATGTAACATTAACTCATGACTTCTCTACAATTTTTTCTTTTTTTTACAGTCATTATTTTTAACTGTACTGTCACACACACATATCAAATTCATGAGTCCATAATTTCAAAATTGTACTGTAAAGATGTCTGTAAAAAGGCATGGTCGTAGCAAAGATAAGACTATGGTGAAACTTTCAATGCACCCAAAAAAAGTTGAGATATAGCGCCTCTAACTGGGCCAGTAATGCAATGTTTTCCTGTTATGGTATTGTCAAAGCTGTCAAAGTAATGGTTCCATATCTTAAAATGCCATAGTAAAAATGTCTTGAAATATGCATGGTAACATGCAAGAACCTTGGGTATAAGGCCCCAGTGGAAATTTGAACACACCTTCAAAGGCAACTAAGATATAGCACCTCCAACTGGGCCAATAATGCAATTTGCCCTTTTGGATTGTCATATCTGCCAAACTTATGGGTCCATATCTTAAAAATTCTACAGTAAAAATGTCTGAAAATTTGAAGTGTAACTATCAAGTACACTGGGAATAAGACCCCAGTGGAAATTGGAACACACCCTTAAAGGCAACTGAGATATAGCACCTCGAACTGGGCCAGTAATGTAATGTGCTCCTGTTACTGTATTGTCATATCTCCCAAACCTATGGGTCCATATCTTAAAAATGCTACAGTAAAAATGTCTGAAAATGTGCTTGTTAACAGTCAAGGACGCTGGGAATAAGGTCCCAGTGGAACTTTTAACGCACCCTCAAACGCAGCTGGGATATAGCTCCTCCAATTGGGACATAATGCAATGTTCTCCAGTTACTGTATTGTCAAATCAGCCAAGTTTGTGGGTCCATAATTCAGAAATGCTACAGTAAAAACATCTGAAACTGTCTGTGCTTACAGCCAAGTGCAATGGGAATATGACCTCAGTGGAACTTTTAACGCATCCTCCAATATATATATATATATATATATATATATATATATATATATATATTATATATATATATATATATATACAAAATTTTATTTTCATATATTTATTTTTTATAATGGATAAGCACACTGGGTATAAGCACCTTGTGAAACTCTCAACACCCTCGGAGACAACATGGTACAGTAACCAACAATGCAATAGCTCATTCAGTTTAATACATATTTATTTGTATAACGCATTTCGCGACATGTAGTTTCAGAGCAGTTTTACAGACAAAGAATGTTTTTCTGTTATAAAACCAGAATAGTCTTTATAGGAGTGGGTATCAGAAAGAACAGTTGAAGTCTATTACAAATTATAGTATTTACAAATACCACATATGCATTTAAGCAAACTTTGTGTGCATTTTAAAGCAATGAAAATGTCATCATTTTGTATCTGGAGTCCTCTATTCACAGGTGCTGGGTCATATGAAGTCTTCATAAGAGGCTAGATTAAAATAAATAAATAAAATTATTCATTACTGCACTCAAAAGATGACATGTACGTTCAATAATTAACATATAATGTAATTAGATTTAATGTTGATAGCCCGTTTTTACTCTTATCTCAGTGTTATTTACATTTTAAAATAGTTTATTGTTCATTTCTGAAAAAGAGACACAAGTAAAGACGGTCCCTAAATTGAGTGTGAATAAGAAGCTAAGAAACACGGAAGCATTGTTAAGTAACGAACAATCTAAATAAAGACCCAACTGTTGCATTCTGCACAGGAATAAAACTTATATCTCGACTTTTCTATTTATTATCTTAGCTACAACAAACTTACCTCAGGCTACCTCGAATGTCCTGCCGAGGAGGATGTTTAACAATGCTCCGTGAGCCTCCCGATTACTCTTCTCGAATAACCTTATACTTCTTCTTCTGATGTAGAAAATATCTGTGATTTATTTTTCATGTTCTTTAATATACTCTTATTACCATTAGTGTAGATTTCCTACAGCTCCCCAGTCCAGACATGCACCCACGCCACTGAAACTACTTCCGGTTCAATGAGCCGCCGATCAAAATCTCACGAGCCAATAAGAGGGAACCACTGTTAAGCCCGCCTCACGAGAGGTTTGTGCCAGAATGGCGAATGTAAATTTGCCAAATGCAAACAAAAACTTGGAAAGCGAAAACGAAAACGTTGGCAGTACATTCAAAACTGTGTTTAGCGAAAGTGAAGCTGAAAGTGAAATCAACAAAGAATGCAGTTTATTTGAAGACAATGTTATTTTATTTGTTATTTAGTTGATTGTTTTTATTTTCAGTGTGTTTTTCTCATTTATCAATATCAATGTTTTTCTCATTTATCAACATCACAATTAACATACAATAATTAGCCAGCAAACAATTAAAATACTCTGTTAACTTTATATTAAGAAAACAAGATTCACCATAAATAATTGATCTCCAACAATCACAAACATGATAAAAACCACATTGAGTTCAAATAAATCTTAATTAGATAATAGATAATTAGATTATCTCATTTATAAGAAACAACTCAAATCAAATTTTACGTTCAAACCATATGTGACCAAAGTTTTTAATGTGGGATTTATGATGTTCGTTATTGTTGGTGGTCAGTTATTGATAGTGAATAATTTGTTTTCTTAATATAAACTTAATCTTTTAATTGCTTGCTGTAAAAAATAAGTTAAAATGTGCAGTTAAATTCTCTGTACTTAGAGATTTACACACACATAATGTTAGGCCTATTATAAATCTGTCTTTTGTATGTTCATACATATCCAACATGTACTATTATGTTGCTGCAAAATCCATGTGGAGTGTGTAAAGAGTAAACAGGGTTAGAAGAATATCTTACCAGAAAAGGCCATCTCACACAAGCTAGAAACAGACACCAAAATATTTAAAAGTAAATTAAATAAGAAAGTGAGTGAAACAGAGCGAGTACATAGAATAATATGAGGCAGCTAAGCTTACACATGGTTAGCTAAAATTGAGCCAACCCATCAACCTGACAGTCAATATTGTCTTTGCATATGAATTATATAGACCTAGATGTCTATTGACATATTGAAATGAATTGATATCGACCTTTAGCTAATCGCTTATAAATTATACTCGTTGCACGATTTTTGAACAACAATAACTTTAACAAGTATTTAACATACATCTTTTTCATGTTGCTTCAAGATTTGGTTTGGTTTGAGTCTGTTCCGATGACTTATATACAGTACTGTGCAGCCTCCCCCTACTGGACGCATCAGGAACAACAGGGCCGTAGGTCTGCCTGCTCCAGGTCTGCAGCCTCCCCCTACTGGACGCATCTGGAACAACAGGGCCGTAGATCTGCCTGCTCCAGGTCTGCAGCCTCCCCCTACTGGACGCATCAGGAACAACAGGGCCGTAGATCTGCCTGCTCCAGGTCTGCAGCCTCCCCCTACTGGACGCATCAGGAACAACAGGGCCGTAGATCTGCCTGCTCCAGGTCTGTAGCCTCCCCTACTGGACGCATCAGGAACAACAGGGCCGTAGATCTGCCAGCTCCAGGTCTGCAGCCTCCCCTACTGGACGCATCAGGAACAACAGGGCCGTAGATCTGCCAGCTCCAGGTCTGCAGCCTCCCCTACTGGACGCATCAGGAACAACAGGGCCGTAGATCTGCCAGCTCCAGGTCTGCAGCCTACCCCTACTCCAATTTTGTTCCTGAATGAATCAACCATTTAAATGATTCAGTTCAATCGCAATGACTCACTTATTAACAGTGACCTGCTGCCACCTGCTGGCAGTTTTAATGACAAATTATAAACCAAGTATGAAAATTGATGATAATTATGATAATTATATTTTTATTAAATAATACATACTCCCTATCTACAGGCCCTGCTGTTCTCAAATCATATATAACTGTGTTCTACAAAACAACAAGTTAAAAACACTTTTTTTCTTATTGCTGAAAATTACACTTAATTAATTCAATTAAGTGTACTTAACTATCCTATTTTGAGACAACGTGAATACGAACTATAATGTGCTTTTAGCATACTCTCTGTATTTAAAAATGTATTTAGTTAACACTTGTAGTACACTTGCTGTATGTGTATTAGTGTATGAAAAATGGGTTCATTTGATGTTCGTTATGATAAAAGATTTATTTCAAAGAGAACGAGTTGTAAGGACGACAATTAGAGATTAGACTGTACAGAAATTGAAATCTACACGCTAAAACACACACTCATTCAATGCTGATATTATTAACGTCAACAATTTGAAAAATAATAATTGGCATGGTTTGATGTGATATGAGCTAACCGATCATTAGATTTAATCACAAAAAGTGGCTTTTGTTACTTGCTCAGATGACATTACCCAGTGAAAACTCTTATTTGGGTCATACTTTCAAGATGTAGAATCTGTGAATACAAAGTGCAGTATCCACACACCAGTGTGGCGACTGACAGCCACACATGCTCCTCAAAACATTAGAATCATCCGCACTGGAGCCATGTCGGAGCTTAATCCATGCAAGGAAGATAATTCCGCAAACAGCTGCAATCGCAGATTTCAAACAGAGATGGCGACAAAGAGGCAAACCTAACAGACTGCAGCTTTTTATATAAATTTTTGTGTTATTGTGAATAATGTATATTACCAAAAAGTTGGAGTTTTGACTTTAAGTTATTTTTTTGTTTAGTTTGTCATCTTTTATGTAAGTAAGTGTGTTGGAATTAGGGGTTGAGCTTAAATATCTTTTCAAGTCTATATTTCCATCTTGGACTGCCGCTGTTTTTTTTTTGTTTTTTTTTTAAAGTGACATGACATACAGCCAATTATAGTGACCCATACTCAGAATTCGTGCTGTGCATTTTACCCATCCAAAGTGCACACACACCGTGAACACACACCCAGAGCAGTGGGCAGCCATTTATGCTGCGGCACCCGGGGAGCAGTTGGGGGTTCAGTGCCTTCCTCAAGGGCACCTCAGTCATGGTATTGCCAGCCCGAGACTTGAACCCACAACCTTAGGGTTAGGAGTCAAACTCTCTAACCATTAGGCCACAACTTCCCCATTTGAAACAGAGCAGACTCTGTCTGACCGTGTCTACACCGGACGAGACAGTTGTTGTGCTGTCTACACTCTGAACGTAGTGTCAGTACAGTTCATCACAAATAGTATGAGGCATCAGTTTACTTATGGGGTTTTTGTTGATTGGGGTGTTGTCATATTCAGTGTATATAATAGGTTCTATTGTGTTTTGTCGCATTGTGCCACTCGCGTCCGGTGTAGACACAGTGTGAGTTTTTTTAATGGGTTATATTACAGGTGCATCTCAATAAATTAGAATGTCTTGGAAAAGTTCATTTATTTCAGTAATTCAACTCAAATTGTGAAACTCGTGTATTAAATAAATTCAATGCACACAGACTGAAGTAGTTTAAGTCTTTGGATCTTTTAATTGTGGTGATTTTGGCTCACATTTAACAAAAAACCACCAATTCAATTCATCTCAACAAATTAGAATATGGTGACATGCCAATCAGCTAAACAACTCAAAACACCTGCAAAGGTTTCCTGAGCCTTCAAAATGGTCTCTCAGTTTGGTTCACTAGGCTACACAATCATGGGGAAGACTGCTGATCTGACATTATCTGTTGTAGGTTGTTAATTTGGTTGCTGTTTGATTTTGTTATTGTTTGTTATTGCTTGGTTTGGTTTTGTTTTTGTTTGGTATCTTTATATTACTATCACTCTCTGTTGTTTAAAGTGATAAAATATAACTTAATTCCCACTATATTTCTGATATTATCTATCAATCTAATCTGATTAATTTGATTGTTCACTTTTATTTTAAATCCGCGAGTGCAGTGCACCTGCATCGCGTTAGCACTCGTTAGCTTGTCATTAGCGTTTCCATTTGTGCCTATCGCTGTTTTTCTTTCCTCCTCTCCTCTCTCTCGCTCTCTCTCTCTCTCCGGTTTCACAAGTTCATCAAACAACTGTGGTTAGAATCTTTCATCAAGCACGGTGAGTAATGGCTTCTCCTGCTATTGTTATTTGCACTGCCTTTGGATGCGTCTAGCTCAGGGAGTCCTGTACATTGTTCGGTTCCGGTAACAGGGCCTTTGCAGCAGGGCAACTGGGTGACTGTGAGGCGGCATAGTCGTGGGTCTAAACACCACTCTTCTGTTCCGATCAAAACATTAAACTGGTTCTCCCCACTCAGTGAAGCACCCACTGAGAAACCTGATGAAAGTGCTCTAGTTATTGGCGATTCTATTGTACAGAACGTGAATATAGAGACACCAGCAACCATAGTCCAGTGTTTACCGGGAGCCGGAGCGCCTGACATCTTAGCAAATTTAAAAGTGCTGGCTAATGCTAAACGTAAATACAGTAAGATTGTTATTCACGCCAGCGCTAATGATTTTCGACTTCACCAGTCGGAGATCACTAAAAATAACATTAAAGAGGTGTGTGAACTTGCAAGCATGATGTCAGACACTGTAATATGCTCAGGTCCCCTCCCTGCTTACCGTGGTGATGAGATACATAGCAGATTGTCATCACTCAATGGCTGGATGTCTAAGTGGTGCCCTCAGAATAACATAGATTTCATAGACAATTGGACAAGCTTTTGGGGCAGACCTGACCTGTTGAAAAGAGATGGTCTTCATCCCTCCTGGGGTGGTGCCGCTCTTCTTTCTAGAAATATGGCACATAGTCTTAGAGTTTGTACTTGACTAACTGGGGCCCAGGTCAGGAAGCAGACAGACTGGCTAAACCGACCGTCTGCTATCCGCCTCCAGTCACAGAAGTCAGTTAATTCTCAGCACATAGAGACTCTTTCACCTAGATATCACACTATAGAGACGGTGTCTGTTCCCCGGGCTAGAAAATACAAAAAACGTCCAAACCAATTTAAGAGCAACAATTTTATTGAGGTTCAACAAATAAAAAACAGATGCAATACGAATAAACAAATGATAAAGCTTGGCTTATTGAATATCAGGTCCCTTTCTACGAAAGCATTTTTTGTAAATAATATGATCACTGATCATAATCTAGATGCACTCTGTTTGACAGAAACCTGGCTAAAACTTGATGATTACATTATTTTAAATGAGTGTACACCCCAAGATTACTGTTATAAACATGAGCCACATCCAAAAGGTAAAGGGGGAGGTGTTGCTTCAATTTATAACAATGTTTTCAGGATTTCTCAGAGGGCAGGCTTCAAGTATAACTCGTTTGAAGTATTGGTGCTTAATATAAAATTATCCAGAGAAACAAATGTTAATGATAAATCCCTTGTGATGTTTGTACTGGCTACTGTATACAGGCCACCAGGGCACCATACAGACTTTATTAAAGAGTTTGCTGATTTTACATACGAGTTAGTGCTGGCTGCAGATAAAGTTTTAATTGTTGGTGATTTTAATATCCATGTTGATAATGAAAAAGATGCATTGGGATCAGCATTTATAGACATTCAGAACTCTATTGGGGCTAGACAACATGTCTCAGGACCTACTCATTGTCGAAATCATATTCTAGATTTAATACTGTCACATGGAATTGATGTTGATGGTGTTGAAATTATGCAGCCAAGCGATGATATATCAGATCATTATTTAGTTTTGTGCAAATTTCATATAGCTAAAACTGTAAATTCTACTTCTTGTTACAAGTATGGTAGAACCATCACTTCTACCACAAAAGACTGCTTTGTAAGTAATCTTCCTGATGTATCCCAATTCCTTAGCATATCCAAAACCTCAGAACAACTTGATGATGTAACAGAAACTATGGACTCTCTCTTTTCTAGCATTTTAAATACAGTTGCTCCTTTACGCTTAAGGAAGGTTAAGGAAAACAGTCTGACACTGTGGTGTAATGAGCACACTCGCACCCTAAAGAGAGCAGCCCGGAAAATGGAGCGCAGCTGGAGGAAAACAAAACTAGAGGTATTTCGTATTGCTTGGAGGGAAAGTAACCTATCTTACACAGAAAGCATTAAAAAAAACTGCTAAATCTGATTACTTTTCGTCTCTTTTAGAAGAAAACAAACATAACCCCAGGTATTTATTCAATACAGTGGCTAAATTAACGAAAAATAAAGCATCAACAAGTGTTGACATTTCTCAACATCACAGCAGTAATGACTTTATGAACTACTTTACTTCTAAAGTCGATAGTATTAGAGATAAAATTGTAACCATGCAGCCATCAGCTACAGTATCACATCAGACAGTGCACTATAGATCCCCTGAGGAACAGTTCCACTCATTCTATACTATAGGAGAGGTAGAATTGTATAAACTTGTTAAATCATCTAAACCAACAACATGTATGTTAGAACCTATTCCATCTAAGCTTCTAAAAGAGGTGCTTCCAGGAGTCATAGATCCTCTTCTGACTATTATTGATTCCTCATTGTTATTAGGGTATGTCCCCAAAACCTTCAAACTGGCTGTTACTAAGCCTCTCATCAAAAAACCACAACTTGACCCCAAAGAACTAGTTAATTATAGATCGATCTCGAATCTCCCTTTTCTTTCCAAGATACTAGAAAAGGTAGTATCCTCACAATTATATTCCTTCTTAGAGAAAAATGGCATCTGTGAGGATTTCCAGTCAGGATTTAGACCGTATCATAGTACTGAGACTGCTCTCCTCAAAGTTACAAATGACCTGCTCTTATCATCTGATCGTGGTTGTATCTCTCTATTAGTGCTATTGGATCTTAGTGCTGCGTTCGACACTATTGACCACACTATTCTTTTGCATAGGCTAGAACACTTTGTTGGCATTAATGGAAGTGCATTAGCATGGTTTTAAATCGTACTTATATGACCGCCACTCAATTCGTAGCAGTGAATGAAGAGGTATCATATCGTTCACAAGTGCAGTATGGAGTACCGCAAGGCTCAGTACTAGGGCCGTTACGCTTCACGCTTTATATGTTACCCTTGGGAGATATCATCAGGAAACACGGTGTTAGCTTTCACTGTTATGCTGATGATACTCATGTCTATATTTCTTTGCGGCCTGGCGAAACATACCAAATTGGAAAACTAATGGAATGCACAGTCGATATTAAAAACTGGATGACGAGTAATTTCTTACTGCTAAATTCTGAAAAAACAGAAGTGTTAATTATAGGGCATAAAACCTCTGCATGTAATGACCTAGAACGCTGTCTAAGCCTTGATGGCTGCTCTGTCAATTCTTCGTCATCAGTTAGGAACCTAGGTGTGCTATTTGATAGCAACCTTTCCTTAGAAAGCCACGTTTCTAGCATTTGTAAAACTGCATTTTTTCCATCTCAAAAATATATCTAAATTACGGCCTATGCTCTCAATGTCAAATGCAGAAATGTTAATCCATGCATTTATGACCTCAAGGTTAGACTATTGTAATGCTCTATTGGGTGGTTGTTGTGCTGCACGCTTAGTAAACAAACTCCAGTTAGTCCAAAATGCAGCAGCTAGAGTTCTTACTAGAACCAGGAAGTATGATCATATTAGCCCGGTCCTGTCAACACTGCACTGGCTCCCTATCAAACATCGTATAGATTTTAAAATCTTGCTTATTACTTATAAAGCCCTGAATGGTTTAGCACCTCAGTATTTGAACGAGCTCTTGTTACATTATAATCCTCCACGTCCGCTCCGTTCTCAAAACTCTGGCAATTTTATAATACCTAGAATATCAAAGTCAACTGCGGGCGGCAGATCCTTCTCCTATTTAGCGCCCAAACTCTGGAATAACCTACCTTACATTGTTCGGGTGGCAGACACACTCTTGCAGTTTAAATCAAGATTAAAGACCCATCTCTTTTTCTTCGGCTTACACATAACATACTAATACACTTCTAATATCCAAATCCGTTAAAGGATTTTTAGGCTGCATTAATTAGGTAAACCGGAACCGGGAACACTTCCCATAACACCCGATGTACTTGATACAACAGGTACTGAATGGCATCTACGCTCATATTAGTTTCTCTCTTATTCCGAGGTCACCGTGGCCACCAGATCCAGTCTGTATCCAAGTCAGAGGGTCACTGCAGTCACCTGGATCCAGTATGTATCCAGCCCAGATGGTGGATCAGCACCTAGAAAGGACCTCTACAGCCCTGAAAGACAGCGGAGACCAGGACTAGAGCCCCAGAGACAGATCCCCTGTAAAGACCTTGTCTCAGACGACCACCGGGACAAGACCACAGGAAACAGATGATTCTTCTGCACAATCTGACTTTGCTGCAGCCTGGAATTGATCTGCTGGTTTCGTCTGGCCAGGGGAGAACTGGCCCCCCAACTGAGCCTGGTTTCTCCCAAGGTTTTTTTCTCCATTCTATCACTGATGGCGTTTTGGTTCCTTGCCGCTGTCGCCTCTGGCTTGCTTAGCTGGGGACACTTCATTTACAGCGATATCGTTGACTTGATTGCACAGATACTATTTAAACTGAACTGAGCTGCATGATGACATTGAATTCAATGAAGAACTGCCTTTTTGCTTTATTGACACACTATTTTTTTCTATTTAATGTTGTTCAGTTGCTTTGTTTACAGTCTGTATCATGGCCGTCGCTAGTGGGGTGAAAGGTGGTGACGATTATAGGGGCCCACGGCTGAGGGGTGTGATTTCGACTGACTGCCCAAGAAGACCAGCATAAGAAGACGGCTTTGTGCATCGTCACGAAAGCTTATCAAATTATTGCACAGATACTATTTAAACTGAACTGAGCTGCATGATGACATCACTGAATTCAATGATGAACTGCCTTTAACTGTCATTTTGCATTATTGACACACTGTTTTCCTAATTAATGTTGTTCAGTTGCTTTGACGCAATTTTTTTTGTTTAAAGCGCTATATAAATAAAGATGACTTGACTTGACAGACACACACACACACACACACACAGACACACACACCCATTTCAGGTGTTTCTTATTCATTCAGTACTGTTACGGATTAACTGAGGTTGCAAATTACATAACCCTGCACAAATACTTACAATCTCATCAACACTTTGCAACCTACCAGACATAACCTTCAGCCTTCGAATTGCTCGCTCAATGAAAATTCTGACATTAGCTAGGTGACGTGTGGATGTCACCTCATGTTCAGACAGCTCCTTACGTCCACGTGTGAATGCAGGAAGAGCTACACTCACTCCTGGAGACAATATATCCATGATAGTGAATCCGCGATCTGCTAAAATCTCATCACCAGGGATCAGGTGATGAACAAAACCACTGTTCTTTGTGATTAAATTATCACTGGCCCTTCCACCAAAAAGCTTTGATACAAACATGACATAGCCATTGGGGGCTATACAGTATAGCAGTTTGTATGTGTTATGATGTTTGTAATTGCTGTAAGTTTGTGATCTTTTTCTTAAGTTCTTTGGCCTTTGTACAAAGACCTCTGTACAGTCAATGATGCATGTGGCTTTAGGATAGTTTTTGTGAAATGTCTTGGGCCTGATTCTGTTCAGTGTATCCCCGGGCAACCAAGCAATCACCTTTTCCCTCATGAATCTTGCAAGGATTGGTCTCCAAAATGTAAATATTTCAAATGCCGTGCTTCTTCTCACCCCAAATCGTTTACCCAAGTCAGTAAACAATAGCCCCAAACGGAGTCTCATTAAAACAAGCAAAAATTGTTCATGGAGGGTCAATTTGGTATTAAGTCGCTGTGAGAAAAAAGTCGACAAGACTTGCAAAAGTTGCCAGAAACTGTCAGCACATAAACCTGTATAAAATATAAAGTCTTTGTTATTTAAATTATGTGCTGATACTGACGGTGTTTGATCTGTTTGAGTCCCACAGTCCTTCATCGGCTTGTTACCACAGTTGAAACTGTAGTTGTGCTCTATGTGATCTGGCCACTGGGTTCCGACATCACACGTCTGCAGAGGCATATTCTCCAAATTCCTGACATCCACATCTGTTTCCATAGCTTCAGGTTCAGTAGTTGAGTTCTGGTGTAATGGCTGAAGACATCTTCTTTTGGGGGGAGGTCTAGCTGGTGTTACCTAAAGGGAAAAAAAGAAGAGAGGTGCATTAGTTAAACATGACAATCAAGCATATTTAAATGAACAAAATGTGATGCAATAATATGGCTATCCAAGAGACCTACTTACATGACATTCATAACCCATGAACAACACAGGATAGGGCTTTTCTCTTGTAGGTTGTCTGTCAGGAAAATGTATCCCACACACCTTAGAGTGGTAATGAAGATGAATACATTATGAGCGATGCATTGGTGGTAAAAGTACTTCTCAAACAAGTGTGAACAAGACAGCACTTTAAATAGCACTCTGCACTTTCTCTTAGTTAACGTCAAACATGCACAATTGCACTTTACCATCCTATTTATGATGCGTCAAAGGGGGTGTATATGATTGTTCTTCTTTTTGTGGGGACGAGGGCCAAAACTGTTGTTTATCCTGTCCTGTCCATCTTATTTGTTTTGTCTAGTCTTTTGTGATAAGTCTCCTGTTGTATCAGATGTACTATATGGCACATATTAGGTTTCTGCAAGGATGAACATCTATCTATTTATAGTTGACATAGTAGTTTAATTATCTTTTTATCCAAAGCAAACAATGAGGACTAACATTTAAGCTGATGCAAAGAGAGGAACTTCCAGTTACACAGCAACAAGATACTGCTAGCAAACTTAGCTAGCGCTGTTTCACTGTATAGCCCCTTTCACACTGCACGTCGGACCCGGCAAATTGCCGGAACATTGCCGGGTCGACTTCTGTGTGAAAGCAAACACATCCTGGGATTGATTCCGGGATTGAACCTGGGTCGGGGACCTAGTAACGTTGCCGGGTTCAGTCCCGGAACGAGCGCTGTGTGAACAAAAGGCAGAACTAATGCCGTGCCGTAGACTCTTTTAGCGGGTGTTTTAAAGGCAGATCAGGGTTCGCGATTAAACAAATATGTGCAAACTGTAACAAAGCAGAGATCAGTTAGTTCCTCACTTTCTGCGCTGACTCTGAGATCATTCACCAGCTTAAGTGAAAGTTAACGTGCCTAGCGCTTTCGACTCGTACATTACATGTCACAGCCTGATATCACGTGTCTTCACGGGACCTTTATGGGTTGTGTGTGAATGCACGCACATATTCCGGGTAATCACTGGCAGTGTGAAAAGGCAAAATCTAGCGACCCGGGTACAAATGGCAGGACACATTACCCGTGTATTTGCCGGAATTGCAGTGTGAAAGGGGCTTATGTTACACCCACTGCATGCAATCTGTGGCATTAACAGAATGAACAGTCAGAGCCAAACTTACCACAGTATTCTTGTTTGGCTTGAAGCCATCTCGGTTTATGTGTTTCATCCACTTTTGACGCACATCTTGGTCCTCCGCTCGACCAGGAACTCTGTGTAATCCGTATGGCCGTAAACATGGGCAGTCAATGTGCAACAAAGGTTTGTGAATTTTACAAACAGTTTTATTCCAGGCCTGTAGTTTTGTGCTGTTGTTAAAACAGCCAACCACACAACACGCTCTTCCCGGCATCACTGGACAGCATACGTACTAAAAAAACTTAATAAAAATAACTTTTCGTACAGCTAACATCTGCTACAGCCGCCGACGGGACCAACACGCTACTTCTGCAACTTCTGCTAGATTTTTTTTTTTTACTAACCACGCATAAACGTTTTCTCAAAAACACAATCATGTACATACATGCTATTTACATATTATTGTAGCCCAGTTTGTACTGATTACAGTGTTATTAGACTTTAGCCATGTATATATTTATAAGCAACTGAAAAAAGCACAAAATTCAGGGGATGTCAAAACTTCTCCAGGCCCCCAAAACCCCCTAGACCTCAGAGGGTTAAATCTTTCCGGTTAATGCCATTTTGGAAGGAAGACGGGGCAAAGCCACTGGTTTCAACTGTTTTAAGGTAAGTTTATTTAATGTTTTCATTAATAATTATTTAAAAAAGGCATAATTATAACTTTTTTGTGGCAACGATACTGTTAAACTTCTACAGGCCAACATTAGTTATGTTAAATGACGAACAGTTTACCTCAGATGGCCATTCGCATAATCGTGTTAAGGTATCTGAAATGACAGATTAATACAGTTTTATTAAGTATCAGACAGTGACGGAAGGCTGATCCAACTAAGCTCCTAAAAGAGGTGCTTCCATGAGTCATAGATCCTCTTCTGACTATTATTAATTCCTCATTGTTATTAGGATATGTCTCCAAAACCTTCAAACTGGCTGTTATTAAGCCTTTCATCAAAAAAACACAAATTGACCCCAAAGAACTAGTTAATTACAGACTGATCTTGAATCTCCCTTTTCTGTCCAACATACTAGAAAAGGTAGTATCCTCACAATTAAATTCCTTCTTAGAGAAAAATGGTATCTGTGAGGATTTCTAGTCAGGATTTAGACCGTATCATAGTACTGAGACTGCTCTCCTTTGAGTTACAAATGACCTACTCTTATCATTTGATCATGGATGTATCTCTCTATTAGTGCTATTGGATCTATGCAAAACATTCTTTTGCATAGACTAGAAAACTTTGTCGGCATTAATGGAAGTGCATTAGCATGGTTGAAATCATACTTATATGACCGCCATCAATTTGTAGCAGTGAATGAAGAGGTATCATATCGATCACAAGTGCAGTATGGAGTACCTCAAGGCTCAGTACTAGGACAGTTTTTCTTCATGCTTTACATGTTACCCTTGGGAGATATCATCAGGAAACATGGTGTTAGCTTTCACTGTTATGCTGATGATACTCAGCTCTATATTTCTTCGAGGCCCGGAAAAACTTTTTTTTTAGTTTGAAAAACTAACGGAACACATAGTCGATATAAAAACTGGATGAGGAGCAATTTCTTACTGCTAAATTCTGAAAAAAACAGAGGTGTTAATTATAGGACCTAAAAACTCTGCATGTAATAACATAGAACGCTGTCTTGATGGCTGCTCTGTCAATTCTGTCAATTCTTCGTCATCTCTTAGGAACCTAGGTGTGCTATTTGATAGCAATCTTTCATTAGAAAGCCACGTTTCTAGCATTTGTAAAACTGAATTTTTCCATCTCAAAAATATATCTAAATTACGTCCTATGCTCTCAATGTCAAATGCAGAAATGTTAATCCATGCGTTTATGACCTCAAGGTTAGATTATTGTAATGCTTTATTGGGTGGTTGTTCTTGCACGCTTAATAAACAAACTCCAGCTGGTTCAAAAAACAGCAGCTAGAGTTCTTACTAGAACAAGGAATTATGACCATATTAGCCCGGTCCTGTCAACACTGCACTGGCTACCTATTAAACATCGTATAGATTTTAAAATCTTGCTTATTACTTATAAAGCCCTGAATGGTTTAGCAGCTCAGTATTTGAATGAGCTTGTTACATTATAGTCCTCCACGTCCACTGCGTTCTCAAAACTCTGGCAATTTGATAATACCTAAAATATCAAAGTCAACTGCGGGCAGCAGATCCTTTTCCTATTTAGCGCCTAAACTCTGGAATAACCTGCCTAATATTGTTCGGGAGGCAGACACACTCTTGCAGTTAAAATCTAGATTAAAGACCCATCTCTTTAACCTGGTTTACACATAACACATTAATACACTTCTAATATCCAAATCCGTTAAAGGATTTTTAGGCTTCATTAATTAGGTAAACTGGAACCGGGAACACTTCCCATAACACCTGATGTACTTGCTACATCATTAGAAGAATGGCATCTACGCTAATATTAGTCTGTTTCTCTCTTATTCCGACGTAACGGTAGCCACCAGATCCAGTCTGTATCCAAGTCAGAGGGTCACTGCAGTCACCCGGATCCAGTACGTATCCAGCCCAGATGGTGGATCAGCACCTAGAGAGGACCTCTACAGCCCTGAAAGACAGCGGAGACCAGGACAACTAGATGAGCCACAGATACAGATCCCCTGTAAAGATCTTGTGTCAGACGACCACCGGGACAAGACCACAGGAACCAGTTGAGTCCTCTGCACAATCTGACTTTGCTGCAGCCTGGAACTGAACTGCTGGTTTCGTCTGGTCAGAGGAGAACTGGCCCCCCCGACTGAGCCTGGTTTCTCCCAAGGTTTTTTCTCCATTCTGTTACCGATGGAGTTTTGGTTCCTTGCCGCTGTCGCCTCTGGCTTGCTTAGTTGGGGACATTTCATTTACAGCGACATCGTTGACTTGATTGCACAGATACTATTTAAACTGAACTGAGCTGCATGATGACATTGAATTCAATGAAGAACTGCCTTTTTGCTTTATTGACACACTATTTTTTCTATTTAATGTTGTTCAGTTGCTTTGTTACAGTCTGTATCATGGCCGTCGCTAGTGGGGTGAAAGGTGGTGACGATTATAGGGGCCCACGGCTGAGGGGTGTGATTTCGACTGACTGCCCAAGAAGACCAGCATAAGAAGACGGCTTTGTGCATCGTCACGAAAGCTTATCAGTTGCATGTGTGCAAATTAAGTCTTGCCAATTTGAACATTCAAAACAGAGCATTCAAACACAAGACCCAGAAAAACTCAACTGAGAGTTTGCGCACCGAGTTCGTTGCGCACACGGAGAGCCATGCAAACACAGAACCAAGCTCTTCTTCACTTCATCCCGTGCCTGAGTGAACAAATACACCTTACCAGTTTAAACATACAAACACAAAAATACATGAAAAGCACAATTCAGCACCCGCGCGCTGTTCTGTGCACACAGCACGCACATAGATCCGCGTCTCACAGTCCTTGAACACCGAATTGAGTTTGGTCTCTTCTTGCTTTTGAAACAACACATACATACAAAAACTCGTCTTTGCGAGTATCCTTTCAAAAATGGTCGGTTATGTCTTAAGTGAAAGTAAACAGTTGAGAAAGAAATCAGATGTGTATTATATTGGATGTATTAACTCTTAAAGTGACCGCGCCTAATTTACTAGCTGCCGTCAGTGTCCTTATGTTTATCCAAAAAATGAAATGGGAGAAAATCATTTACTGCTCTTAACTGAATTACTTTGTAGTTTTAACAAGAATTAATCTTAAATAATCTTTAATTTATACATTGAAGACTATGCAATGCTATTTACATTTGATCATTCAGTTTCTGTACCTGGACACCTACAACCCTGAAAAAACTTAAGCATTGTTACATTTGTTTATTTGTGCTATTTACACAATTTCAAACAGGGCCCACGGGTACAACCTGCACCAGGGCCCCGCAAACCCCAGCAACGTCCCTGGTCTGTATTGTTAAAAGCGCTATATAAATAAAGGTGACTTGATTTGACATAGTCCAAACACAATTCAAAAGCATTTGAATTTCAGATGCCTTACACGGAAACCTGTGAATCCATCTCAGGGGTGGGACTATAACTATGAGGCATGTTTGTATTGGGAGGTGATGTCACTCACAGACGATTGTGTCAATAAAATAATTTATAAAAAAATTTGTAGTTTTTACCCCAAATCTTTCACTGTTTGCGCTCTGATGCACGTCAGCAAAACAACATTGTAATTCTACAATTATTTGCGTCTTACCCTATATTTTATTCCTCAGGTGAAAAGCATTTGGATAATGGCGAATATTGACCAACAGTACCGTTGTGGCTTCCACTGTTAGCAGAGGATAGTAGCTGCATTTGGGGTAAAAATGATGGAATTATTTATTGTGTAAGGTGCCAAGAATATAGGGATACCTGGGTTGCACTGTCTGTTCTTTAACACGTCTGACTCGGAGTGGCAGCTGCCTTTAGTAGTGCCTTTACCTCCATTGTTCAAAGCATTTGGCACAATTGTCTGTGAGTGATGTCACCTCCCAATACAAACACGCCCCATAGTATGGTCCCACCCCTGACACGGATTGACAGGTTTCCATGTGAGGCATTGGAAATTCAGATGCTAAAGTAGTTGCGATTCAATTTGAGTTTTGGCAGGTTACATGTGTGACACAGTTAAAATGCACCCACTGTACTTGTTCTTAAGATGCATCTACGCTAACATTAGTCGGTTTCATTCTTATTCCGAGGTCACCATAGCCACCCAGATCCAGTCTGTATCCAGATCAGAGAGCTGGGCGATATGACGATATATATCGGATGAACGAAATTAAAAGTCTGTCGTTTCATATTATGCTCTATCGTTTATTTCGTGGTGCTGCAAAATACATTGTTTACGGCAATACTTTTTCATAATTGGAATGACGGCAGTCCTACATGCATTACACGGGGATGCAGGCAGATGCATGAATAACAGCATGCGAAAACTTACATTTTTTGACCTTGCATGCATGTAAACCTGTTTTAGGGGACTCATAAAACAATATTAGCAACCTTAAAAATGGCATAATAGGGGCACTTTAAAAAGGAAGCTGTCCAATATTTGTCCTGTCTGCCATTCACGTTAATCAAACAACAGTAAGAGAAAATCTCTCACTGCTCTTGACTAAATCACTTTTGTAACTAGAATAAGAATAAAATAAAATAAATAATGCTAATGCTAATCATTATATATATAAAATACTGTATATATATATATATATATATATATATATATATATATATATATATATATATATATATATATATATATATATATATATATAGATAGATGGATATAACTTACACAGTGAAAACTAAGTCATTTACACAATGTATTTCTTATTTATTGTAGTGTTTTGTCCTATTCCTTGTAATTAGTTTCTTGTTCTTATTTCATCACTGACTGTTTATTTATCTCCAGTGAGCTTGAGTTTTTTTTCTTTTATTTTTTTCTTGTATTAGTTTGATATCAACATTGGTGACAAGGATTATGAAAATTCTATGGTATCAAAGATCTTAATATCATAAAAAACCTTATTAAAATAAAAAATAACTATATCAAGATATATATCGTAATCATGATATTAAATTTCTCATATCGTAATATAAGATTTGGTCATATCGCCCACCAATACCTGCCCAGATGGTGGATCAGCACCTAAAAAGGACCTCTACAGCCCTGAAAGACAGCAGACACCAGGACAACTAGATGAGCCCCAGATACAGATCCCCTGTAAAGACCTTGTCTCAGACGACCACCGGGACAAGACCAGAGGAAACAGTTGAGTCCTCTGCACAATGTGACTTTGCTGCAGCCTGGAATTGAACTGCTGGTTTCGTCTGGTCAGAGGAGAACTGCCCCCCCGACTGAGCCTGGTTTCTCCCAAGGTTTTTTCTCCATTCTGTCACCGATGGAGTTTTGGTTCCTTGCCGCTGTCGCCTCTGGCTTGCTTAGTTGGGGACACTTCATTTACAGCAATATCGTTGACTTCATTGCATATGATTGCACAGATACTATTTAAACTGAACTGAGCTGAATGATGACATCACTGAATTCAATGATGAACTGCCTTTAACTGAAAATTGAGTATTTACTGTTGTCCTTTTGCATTATTACACATTATTTTCCTATTTAATACTGTAAAGCTGCTTTGACGCTGTATTTTTAAAATATGACCGGCTCATTACTCATAACACTAACTGTAGAGCCTAAAAATCTAGATCACATATAAAATATAAGATACAACTATACAATAAGGGAATGTAAAAAAGACATAATAAAAAATAAAAATAAAGTTAAATAAAGTGGTGATGAGATGCATAGCAGATTGTCATCACTCAATGGCTGGATGTCTAAGTGGTGCCCGCAGAATAACATATGTTTCATAGACAATTGGAAAAGTTTTGGGGGGTAGATCTGACCTGTTGAAAAGAGATGGTCTTCATCCCTCCTGGGGTGGTGCCGCTCTTCTTTCTAGAAATATGGCACATAGTCTTAGAGTTTGTTAACCTATGCAAATGACTTAAACAAATGATAAAGCTTGGCTTATTGAATATCAGGTCCCTTTCTACGAAAGCACTTTTTGTAAATAATATGATCACTGATCATAATCTAGATGCACTCTGTTTGACAGAAACCTGGCTAAAATCTGATGATTACATTATTTTAAATGAGTCTACACCCCAAGATTACTGTTATAAACATGAGCCACGTCCAAAAGGTAAAGGGGGAGGTGTTGCTTCAATTTATAACAATGTTTTCAGGATTTCTCAGAGGGCAGGCTTCAAGTATAACTCGTTTGAAGTATTGGTGCTTAATACAACATTATCCAGAGAAACAAATGTTAATGATAAATCCCTTGTGATGTTTGTACTGGCTACTGTATACAGGCCACCAGGGCACCATACAGATTTTATTAAAGAGTTTGCTGATTTTACATCCGAGTTAGTGCTGGATGCACATAAAGTTTTAATTGTTGGTGATTTTAATATCCATGTTGATAATGAAAAAGATGCATTGGGATCAGCATTTATAGACATTCTGAACTTTATTGGGGTTAGACAACACATCTCAGGACCTACTCATTGTCGAAATCATACTCTAGATTTAATACTGTCACATGGAATTGATGTTGATGGTGTTGAAATTATGCAGCCAACCGATGATATCTGATCATTATTTAGTTTTGTGCAAACTTTATATAGCTAAAACTGTAAATTCTACTTCTTGTTACAAGTATGGTAGAACCATCACTTCTACCACAAAAGACTGTTTTGTAAGTAATCTTTCTGATGTATCCCAATTCCTTAACATCTCCAATACCTCAGAACAACTTCACGATGTAACAGAAACTATGGACTCTCTCTTTTCTAGCATTTTAAATACAGTTGCTCCTTTACGCTTAAGGAAGGTTAAGGAAAACAGTCTGACACCGTGGTATAATGAGCACACTCACACCCTAAAGAGAGCACCCCGAAAAATGGAGCGCAGCTGGAGGAAAACAAAACTGGAGGTATTTCATATTGCTTGGAGGGAAAGTAATCTATCTTACAGAAAAGCGTTAAAAACTGCTAAATCTGATTACTTTTCGTCTCTTTTAGAAGAAAACAAACATAATCCCAGGTATTTATTCAATACAGTGGCTAAATTAACGAAAAAATAAAGCAACAACAAGTGTTGAAATTTCTCAACATCACAGCAGTAATGACTTTATGAACTACTTTATTTCTAAAGTCGATACTATTAGAGATAAAATTGTAACCATGCAGCCATCAGCTACAGTATCACATCAGACAGTGCACTATAGTTCCCACTGAGGAACAGTTCCACTCATTCTCTACTATAGGAGAGGAAGAATTGTATAAACTAGTTAAATCATCTAAACCAACAACATGTATGTTAGACCCTATTCCATCTAAGCTCCTAAAAGAGGTGCTTCCAGAAGTCATAGATGACACTGTGTATATTATTAATTTGTTTTTGTTATTAGGGTGTGTTTACAAAACCTTCAAACTGGCTGTTATTAAGCCTCTCATCAAAAAACCACAACTTGAATCAGAATCAGAATGAGCTTTATTGCCAGGTATGTTTACACATACGGGGAATTTGTTTTCGTGACAGAAGCTCTGCAGTGCAACAGAATGACAGCGACAGAACAAAAAACACACAATAAAAGAATAAAAAATACAAAAAATACAAATCAGTAGGTAAGGAATGACAATATACAAATTGACAATTTTATGGCAGATATATTACAATGAGCAGTTATGTATGTACAGGTATATTATGTGCAAAAAAATAATAATTTAAGTGTACACTAAGTATGTGTGTTAGATAATAAGTGTGTGTGTCTGTAAATATAAATAGTGTAATGTGTTCCACAGTTATTATCAAGTGTTCATTAGTTGGATTGCCTGGGGGAAGAAACTGTTCCTGTGTCTGGTCATTCTGGTGCTCAGTGCTCTGTAGCATCGACCAGATGGCAACAGTTCAAACAGGGAGTGTGCTGGATGTGAGGGGTCCAGAGTGATTTTGCCAGCCCTTTTGCTCACTCTGGATAAGTACAGTTCTTGAATAGATGGGAGGGTTGTACCGATGATTCGCTCAGCAGTCGGGATTATCCTCTGTAGTCTTCTGAGGTCAGATTTAGAAGCTGAGCTGAACCAGACAGTTACTGAAGTGCAGAGGACGGATTCAATGATGGCGGAGTAGAACTGTTTCAGCAGCTCCTGTGGCAGGTTAAACTTCCTCAGCTGGCGAAGGAAGTACAACCTCTGCTGGGCCTTTTTCACAATGGAGTCAATGTGAGTGTCCCACTTCAGGTCCTGAGATATGGTGGTTCCCAGGAACCTGGAATGACTCCACTGCAGTCACAGTGCTGTTCATGATGGTTAGTGGGGGGGGAGGTGGGGGGGGTTTCTCCTGAAGTCCACGATCATCTCCACTGTTTTGAGCGTGTTAAGCTCCAGGTTGTTGAGAGTACACCAGACAGCCAGCTCTTTAACCTCCTGTCTGTAAGCAGACTCGTCACCATCCTGAATGAGACCGATGAGTGTGGTGTCGTCTGCAAACTTCAGGAGCTTGACAGAGGGGTCCTTAGATGTGCAATCGTTAGTGTACAGGGAGAAGAGCAGTGGGGAGAGAACGCAGCCCTGGGGAGCTCCAGTGCTGATTGTACGGGTGCTGGATGTGTATTTTCCCAGGCTCACTAGCTGTTGCCTGTCTGTCAGGAAGCTGTTGATCCACTGACAGACGGAGGTGGGCACAGAGAGCTGAGTTAGTTTGGGCAGGAGGAGGTTTGGGATGATCGTGTTAAAGGCCGAGCTGAAGTCCACAAACAGGATTCTCACATAAGTCCCTGGTCTGTCTAGGTGTTGCAGAACATTATGCAGTCCAATGTTTACTGCATCGTCCACAAACCTGTTTGCTCTGTAGGCAAACTGAAGAGGATCCAGTAAGGGTCCAGTGATGTCCTTCAGGTGGGCCTGCACCAGTTTTTCAAATGACTTCATGACCACAGACGTTAAAGCCACAGGCCTATAGTCATTTAGTCCTGTAATTTTGGATTTCTTTGGGATGGGGATGATGGTGGAGCGTTTGAAGCATGAAGGGACTTCACACAGCTCCAGTGATCTGTTGAAGATCTGTGTGAAGATGGGGGCCAGTTGGTCAGCACAGGATTTCAGACAAGCTGGTGTAACACAGTCTGGGCCTGGTGCTTTTTTTCCTTTTCTGCTTCTGGAAGACCTGGCGCACCGCATCCTCGCTTATCTGTATTGCAGGTGTGGGGGGAGAGGGGGGATGCAGGAGGTGTGAATGGTGAGGGCGGTTGTTTGGAGAGGTGTTCAGGACGGGTTGCAAGAGTTGTGAATGGTGAGAACGGTTGTTTAGAGAGGCATTCAAGGTGGGTTGCAGGAGTTGTGAATGGTGTGAACGGTTGTGTGGAGAGGCGTTCAGGGCAGGTGATGGGTGTTCTTCTTTCAAATCTGCAGTAAAAACTCGTTCAGATCGTCTGCCAGTCGTTGATTCTCCACAGTGCTGGGGGGGTGGTGTCTTGTAATTGGTGATCTCTTTCAGACTTTTCCACACTGATGCTGAGTTGTTGGAAGTGAACTGAGTCCTTATTTTATCAGAATAATTCCTCTTTGCCACTTTGACCTTTTTCCAGTGTGTATTTAGCCTGTTTATACAAGACATTGTCCCCCTTTCTGTAAGCATCTTCTTTGGCCTGACGGAGCTGACTGAGTTTTGCTGTGAACCACGGTTTGTCATTGTTGTAAATTAGTTGAGTCCTGGTAGGAATACACATATCCTCACAGAAACTGATATAAGATGTTACAGTCTCTGTGAGTTCGTCCAGATCGGTGGCAGCAGCTTCAAAAACACTCCAATCAGCTGAAAGCCCGGCAGATGGAGCGCGCTGTCCAGAATAGCGTCATGCAGGCAAGTTTCCGTGAAACACAGAGCAGCAGAGTGTGAGAAATCCTTATTTGTCCGAGAGAGCAGAAGGAGTTTGTCCGTTTTGTTGGGTAGAGAGCGGAGATTTGCCAGATGGATGCTAGGCAACGGCGTTCGAAATCCGCGTTTTCTGATTCTCACGAGCGCGCCATCTCTTTTTCCCCGTCTGCGCGTCCTCTTGAAGCGTGTGATCAGCGCAGCTGCTCCACCGACAAAAATGTCCAGCAAAACATCAGAATAGTCGAAAACCGGTAATATATCGGGAGGTGTGTGGTGCCGAATGTCCAGCAATTCGTCCCTGGTGAAACTGATTGCAGGAATATAACTAAAGACAGGACAAACTAACAAAAACACAAAAACAACTGCAGAGCACGTCACGGAGGCAGCCATCCTGTATCGGCGCCAGCGAGGTCAATCCTTGACCCCAAAGAACTAGTTAATTATAGACCGATCTCGAATCTCCTTTTTCTTTCCAAGATACTAGAAAAGGTAGTATCCTCACAATTATATTCCTTCTTAGAGAAAAATGGCATTTGTGAGGATTTCCAGTCAGGATTTAGACCTTATCATAGTTCTGAGACTGCTTTCCTTAGAGTTACAAATGACCTGCTCTTATCATCTGATCGTGGTTGTATCTCTCTATTAGTGCTATTGGATCTTAGTGCTGCATTCAACACTATTGACCACACTATTCTTTTGCATAGACTAGAACACTTTGTTGGCATTAATGGAAGTGCGTTAGCATGGTTTAAATCGTACTTATATGACCGCCATCAATTCGTAGCAGTGAATGAAGAGGTATCATATCGTTCACAAGTGCAGTATGAAGTACCGCAAGGCTCAGTACTAGGGCCATTACTCTTCACGCTTTACATGCTACCCTTGGGAAATATCATCAGGAAACATGGTGTTAGCTTTCACTGTTATGCTGATGATACTCAGCTCTATATTTCTTCGCGGCCTGGCGAAACATACCAATTTGAAAAAATAACGGAATGCATAGTCGATATAAAAAACTGGATGATGAGTAATTTCTTACTGCTAAATTCTGAAAAAACAGAGGTGTTAATTATAGGGCCTAAAAGCTCTGCATGTAATAACCTAGAACGCTGTCTAAGACTTGATGGCTGCTCTGTCAATTCTTCGTCATCAGTTAGGAACCTAGGTCTGCTATTTGATAGCAACCTTTCCTTAGAAAGCCACGTTTCTAGCATTTGTAAAACTGCATTTTTCCATCTCAAAAATATATCTAAATTACGGCCTATGCTCTCAATGTCAAATGCAGAAATGTTAATCCATGCGTTTATGACCTCAAGGTTAGACTATTGTAATGCTCTATTGGGTGGTTGTTCTGCACGCTTAGTAAACAAACTCCAGTTAGTCCAAAATGCAGCAGCTAGAGTTCTTACTAGAACCAGGAAGTATGATCATATTAGCCCAGTCCTGTCAACACTGCACTGGCTCCCTATCAAACATCGTATAGATTTTAAAATCTTGCTTATTACTTATAAAGCCCTGAATGGTTTTAGCACCTCAGTATTTGAACAAGCTCTTGTTACATTATAGTCCTCCACGTCCGCTCCGTTCTCAAAACTCTGGCAATTTGATAATACCTAGAATATCAAAGTCAACTGGGGGCGGCAGATCCTTCTCCTATTTAGCGCCCAAACTCTGGAATAACCTACCTAACATTGTTCGGGAGGCAGACACACTCTTGCTGTTTAAATCTAGATTAAAGACCCATCTCTTTAACCTGGCTTACACATAACATACTAATACACTTCTAATATCCAAATGCGTTAAAGGATTTTTAGGCTGCATTAATTAGGTAAACCAGAACCGGGAACACTTCCCATAACACCCGATGTACTTGCTACATCGTTAGAAGAATGGCATCTACACTCATATTAGTCTGTTTCTCTCTTATTCCGAGGTCACCGTAGCCACCAGATCCAGTCTGTATCCAAGTCAGAGGGTCACTGCAGTCACCCGTATCCAGTATGTTTAATGATTAGATGTTGGTTTAGATGTTAGAAAGGACCTCTACAGCCCTGAAAGACAGCGGAGACCAGGACAACTAGAGCCCAGATACAGATCCCCTGTAAAGACCTTGTCTCAGACGACCACTGGGACAAGACCACAGGAAACAGATGATTCTTCTGCACAATCTGACTTTGCTGTAGCCTGGAATTGAACTGCTGGTTTCGTCTGGCCAGAGGAGAACTGGCCCCCCAACTGAGCCTGGTTTCTCCCAAGGTTTTTTTCTCCATTCTGTCACTGATGGAGTTTTGGTTCCTTGCCACTGTTGCCTCTGGCTTGCTTAGTGGCGGACACTTCATTTACAGCGATATCGTTGACTTGATTGCAAATTATTGCACAGATACTATTTAAACTGAACTGAGCTGCATGATGACATCACTGAATTCAATGATGTACTGCCTTTAACTGTCATTTTGCATTATTGACACACTGTTTTCCTAATTAATGTTGTTCAGTTGCTTTGACGCAATCTTTTTTGTTTAAAGCGCTATATAAATAAAGATGACTTGACTTGACTTGACATCCTTGGGGGGCCCCAGTGTTCAGTGAGATGGTGCTGGATGTGTTGCTGCCGACCCGTACTGCCTGAGGTCTTCCAGTCAGAAAGTCCAACAGCCAGTTGCACAGCAAAGTGTTGAGCCCCAGCTCGACCAGTTTGTGAATGAGCTGTTGAGGGATGATTGTGTTGAATGCTGAACTGAAGTCTATGAACAGCATTCTGACATATGAGTCCTTTTTGTCTATATGTGTGAGTGCTGAGTGGAGGGCAGTGGCGATGACATCATCGGTTGACCGGTTGGACCGATATGCAAACTGGAATGGGTCCAGGGGGGAGGGCAGACTTGATGTGGTGCATGACTAGCTTGTTCAAAGCACTTCATGAGGATGGGAGTAAGTACAACAGGACGGTAGTCATTGAAGCAGGATGGAGATGGCTTCTTCGGGACTGGAATGATGGTGGTAGTTTTGAAACATGTGGGAACAACAGCCTGACTAAGTGAGATGTTGAAAATGTCTGTGAAGACATCAGTGAGTTCTTCTGCACAGTCTCTCAGTACACACCCAGGAATGTTGTCAGGACCCGGAGCTTTGCGTGCATTGATCCTTCTGAAGGATCTCCTCACGCTGTCTGGGGTCAGCATCATCACCTGGTCACTGGGAGGAGGTGGAGTCTTCTGTGCAGTGGAGCTGTTTTGTTTCTCAATGCGAGCGAAGAAGGTGTTCAGCTCATTCAGCAGAGAGATGTTGCTGTAACAGGTCCGCTGTGGGGGCTTGTAGTCCATAATGGTCTGTATCCCCTGCCACAGGCTCCGAGTGTCTCTGCTGTCGCTGAAATGATGGGCTATTCTCCTGGAGTACTGTCTCTTAGCCTCTCTGATGCGGCGGGATAGGTTGGCCCTAGCTGTTCTCATGCCCACCTCATCTCCAGCTCTGAATGCAGCGTTCCGCGTCTCCAGGAGTCTGTAGACCTCCCCTGTCATCCATGGCTTCTGGTTAGCCCGGACAGTGATGGTTTTTGTGACTGTTACATCCTCAATACACTTGGTGATGTAGGCAGTGGGAGTCTCTGAGTACTCCTGGAGGTCAGTGGTGTTATTGTAAGTGGCAGCCTGCTTAAACATATTCCAGTCAGTTGTGTCAAAGCAGTCTTGAAGAGCCTCTGATGATCCTTCCGGCCACACTTGAATCTGTTTTTGAACTGGTTTGGCGACTTTAATGAGCGGTCTGTATGCAGGCATTAGCATGACAATGATGTGGTCTGAGGCACCGAGGTGGGGGAGGTGGAGGCTTTGTAAGCTCCTCTCTGTGTGAGGTAAACACAATCCAAAATGTTTTTACCTCTTGTTGGAAAGTTAATGTGTTGGTGTATTTTTGGAAACACTCTTTAAGTCAGCATGGTTGAAATCCCCAGCTGTGATGATAGCCAGGAGTTTCAGTGGCGGGTCTACGTGGTGGAACAACGATCGTCGCGGACTTGGACTTTTACTTTATCAAGTGTGGGAAGTCAAGACACCAAACAAAGAGCTGGTAGGTAACCATTATGGATGGTTTAATATGTTTGTATGGTTTTCTCAGATCAATGTTTTTACCCCGTCAGGCTCTGCTCGCGTTGGTCGTGGTTGATTTCAATCGAATGTTCAGTCAACGTTTAATAAAACACAATAAGTAAAATACGCTGGGCGCTATCAAACAGTAAACACTGTCATGGTGATTTGCATATTTTGTATCAGTTTATTTTGTGACAGTGACCACATAGCAAGATTGCACCAAATGACAATATGCACAGAATGTTCCAAAATAATAATAATAATTGTCTGTTGACACGTTACTTGTTAATGCATGAGAGTAAGTCAGTTAGATAGTCAGTTAAATTGTCAGGCCTAATTTACCGTTAGTCATTTACACGTGAAATGACATGGATGCATTCTGTGCATTTCATTCACAATTTGAACAATTTTTGAAACATAAGTGTTTCTTTTGAAGGCAGGGAAGAGAGCAGTGCTAAGCCATGAAAAGAAGTAAAGATATAGGGAGTTTCTTTCAAAGAAAAAAAAACAAAACAAGTGAAGAGGCAGAAGCAACTGAAGAAAATGTTACTCACCAAGAAGAGAATGTCAGGCAGCAAGAAAAAATTGTCACTGGAACAGAATCAGCCAGCAAGGAATCAACAGGCCAGACAGACAGTGATGCCAGTGGACCCAGCAGACAGCAGTGGCCTTCATTTTCCTCTGTGCTTCCTGCAACTTCAAGTATGTGAAGTGTAGAGGGAATTGTAGGGATATTTGAGAAATATTACATTTCATTTGTATGAAGCAAACTAAAACGGTAGTAATCATTGCATGTACATGAATTTGCCCTAAAAATACCATGAGCGTATTTATTCTGCTATAGTACTCACTGAGCTTGTTTTGTTTTCTCATTGATGCAATATTTACTTGTGACATTTCATAATTTCTCAGGATCAACGTTTGGTGGGGATAAACAAGCACCTTCATCCCCAACAGAATGCAAAGGTATGTATAGTTGTAGATGAGACCTGAAAGTTCTTTTGTTTGCACATGTTCAGCAAGTGATGTTAAATGATGTTTGATGTCTACTCTGTTGATTATTATTTTACTGTATCTGCAGATAATTCAGCTGTAAGTGACCTGTCTGAATTTGAAGACCACAAAGAAACTTTGTGTCAGCATAGGTCAGGGGGTAATGGTGACAGACCTCAGGCACTACATGCCAACATCTGTCACGGTAGGAAATCCATTGTTTCCTCCGTGTCATGTTTTGTGTTTGTTTTTGTACTCACGTAGTCTCCATGTGCTCGTTTGGTTGATTGTTGTCACCTGTGTGTTGATTGTCTCGCTCCAGCTGATCCTCATCTCCACTCAGCTACATATACTCACTCATCTCTCTGTCTGTTGTCAGATCCTCATTCATGTCTCCACTTCCTAGTTGGATTACCGTCTTCCGTGTTCGTGTGCTGGATTGTGTTCGTGTTGTCGTCTTCGTGTCAGTGTTCCGGTCTGTTCCTGGTTTCATCCATTGACCGTCTTCACCTTCACCATCGACTTCACCATCCAGCTCTTCTCACGCCACCGTACACCTTCGTTTCCATTGCCTACATTCTGGACTCTGATATCAATGAACTTCTTCTGATTGCCTGCAATTGCTTCCTCCTCTTTTACAAGCCGTCACAGTAGGATCTGAGCATCATGGAAGCAGCAGGCGATCGCTCCCCATCTCATCTGGAGGAGTTTCTGCAGAGAGCCGTTGGTCGTATGGATCGCCAAGACAAGGCGATAGATGAGATGGGTCGAGCTTTCCAAGCAATGGTGACGAAGGTGTCCGAGCTCGCTCTCCAGGCTCAACAACAACAACAACAACCGCCACCCGCTGCGCCTCCCACGCCACCCACACCGCCGATCGTCTCCGGAGGGATTTCCCAGTCCGAACCACGCCTCCCCATCCCTGAGAAATATGCGGGTGAGCCAAAGTTTTGTCGATCATTTCTGTCTCATTGTTCTCTGCACTTCGCCCTGCAGCCCCGCACGTTTAACACCGAGGAAATGAAGGTGGCATTCGTCTTGTCACTACTGACGGGGAGGACTGCCCTCTGGGGGACGGCGGTGTGGGAGAACCAAGACAGCTGCTGTGCCTCGTTCCACGCCCTTTCGGAGGAGATGAGACGGGTCTTCGACCGCTCCGTCGCCGGGAGGGAGGCGGCTAGACTTCTCACGGACCTACGTCAGGAAGACAGGTCCGTATCCGACTATTCCATTGAGTTCCGCACCCTGGCGGCGGAGTGTAAGTGGAACGAAGAGGCGCAGTGGGATCACTTCCTGCATGGGTTGGCTGACCGCATCCAACAGGAGATCCGCGCCGTCGAGCTCCCCACTTCTCTCAATGGCCTGATCGACCTCACCATCAGAGTAGACAACCGACTCGACCAAGCCGCCAGACGGAGGGGGAGAGCAGTTCTCGCGACCAGACTGGAGGCTCAGCGTCAGCGCTCAGAGGTTGCGGTCAGCCCACCTGGAGATCTTGAACCCATGCAGGTGGGGCGAGCTCGGCTCTCCCGGGAGGAGAGGATCAGGCGGAGATCCCTGGGACTATGTTTATACTGCGGCAGCCAAGAACATCACATCCAGCGCTGTCCGGTAAAAGACCAAGCCCGATAGTAAAACGGAGGCTACTATCGGGTGGGATCTCTGCCAGGAAGACCTCATCTACATCGACACTCCTTCCGGTGAGTCTACGGTGGTCCACCCACGCACTCGATCATCACGCTTTGTTGGATTCTGGGGCAGAGGGTAGTTTCATGGACTTTAAGTTTGCTACTAAACTCAACATTCCTCTCACCTCCCTCAAACACCCCATTGCACCTTTTGCACTCAACGGACACAGACTGCCAGTCATCACACAGACCACTGTACCGGTTTCTCTCATCACATCTGGCAACCATACGGAGGAGATTTCATTTTACATCACGGACTCACCTCAATCCCCCATTGTTCTCGGTCACACCTGGCTCCAGAAACACAACCCCAGGATCGATTGGCGCCTCGGATCTGTGGTTAGCTGGAGCGAGGAGTGTCATTTGTCTTGTCTTTTGTCTGCTGGTGTTAATGTTTCTGAGGTCTGTGTTTCAGGGGGAAGCAGTGGATTTGGCTAACGTGCCCGCGGAGTACCACGACCTGAAGGAGGTGTTCAGTAAGTCTCGTGCTGATTCTCTTCCTCCTCATCGTCCCTATGACTGTGCGATAGAGTTATTGCCAGGAACTTCTCCGCCTAAGGGCAAGTTATATTCTTTGTCTATTCCAGAGACGGCGGCCATGGAGAAATATATATCCAGTTCTCTAGCAACGGGGTTCATCCGCCCTTCTTCTTCTCCAGCGGGGGCGGGGTTCTTTTTTGTGGGAAAGAAGGACGGATCCTTGCGACCTTGCATTGACTACCGAGGGCTGAACAACATAACGGTAAAGAATACCTATCCTTTGCCGCTTATGTCTTCAGCTTTTGAGAGGTTGCAGGGAGCGTCCGTTTTCACTAAATTGGACTTACGTAATGCTTATCATTTGGTCCGCATCAGGGAGGGGGATGAGTGGAAGACTGCCTTTAACACCCCTAGAGGCCATTTTGAGTACTGCGTGATGCCTTTCGGGCTAACGAACTCGCCGGCAGTCTTCCAAGCACTCGTTAATGACGTGTTGCGAGACATGGTCGATCTGTTCATATATGTTTACCTGGATGACATATTGATTTTTTCTTCGTCTCTCCAGGAACACGTGCAACACGTACGACGAGTGCTTCTGCGGTTGCTAGAGAATGGATTGTTTGTCAAGGCGGAGAAATGCGTTTTTCATGCACAGGTCTGTTTCTTTTCTAGGACACATCATTTCGACTGAGGGTGTTCGCATGGATCCTGAGAAGGTTAAGGCTGTGGTAAATTGGCCATCCCCAGAGTCTCGCAAGGCCCTGCAGAGATTTCTGGGGTTCGCCAATTTTTACCGGCGTTTCATTCGCAATTTCAGCCAACTAGCCGCTCCTCTGACCGCCTTGACCTCCCCTAGTTTGACGTTCAGGTGGTCAAACGCAGCCGAGGCTGCGTTTGCCAAACTGAAAAGCTGCTTTGTTTCAGCTCCCATTCTCGTCACCCCTGATCGCTCACGTCAATTCATAGTGGAGGTCGACGCGTCAGAGGTGGGGGTAGGAGCAGTGTTGTCCCAACGTGCATCCTCAGACGGAAAGGTGCATCCTTGCGCGTATTATTCTCACCGTTTATCTCCTGCGGAAGTTAATTATGACATTGGCAATCGAGAGTTGTTGGCAGTCAAACTTGCACTGGAAGAATGGCGTCACTGGCTTGAAGGGTCGGGGGTACCTTTCATTGTATGGACGGACCATAAGAATCTCGAATACATTAGAACCGCCAAAAGACTTAACTCCAGGCAGGCTTGGTGGGCATTGTTTTTCGGTCGTTTCGATTTTACACTTTCTTACCGGCCGGGTTCCAAAAAACATCAAACCCGATGCTTTATCCCGTCTTTTTGAGCGTTCCGATCGTACTGCTACTCCCGAGCCCATTTTACCGGGGACCATCATTATCTCCGCGCTCAGATGGGAGGTCGAATCGAAGGTGTTGACTGCCTTAGAAGGGGGTAACGCCCCCGGCTCGTTGCCCACCGAACCGATTGTTTGTGCCGGAGGGGTTACGGTCAGACGTTCTCCAGTGGGGTCATTGTTCCAGTGTTGCTTGTCACCCAGGGGTTAGTAGAACTAGGTTTCTAGTCAAGCAACGATTTTGGTGGCCTGGTATGGCTCGTGACGTCCACGACTTCGTCTTGGCTTGTTCAGTTTGCGCTATTGGTAAGACTTCCAATCGACCTCCAGATGGGTTACTCTTACCGCTGTCTGTCCCTTCGAGACCCTGGTCCCACATTTCGCTAGATTTCATTACCGCCCTCCCGCCCCTCTAAGGGCAATACGGTGATTTTAACCGTAGTGGACCGGTTCTCGAAGGCGACTCATTTTATTCCCTTGCCCAAATTACCATCAGCCAAGGAAACAGCGGTAGCTGTCATTGACCACGTCTTCCGTATACATGGCCTTCCGACAAACGTGGTTTCTGACAGGGGTCCCCAATTTGTGTCCAAATTTTGGCGAGAATTTTGTAAATTGTTAGGAGCGACTGTTAGTCTTTCTTCCGGGTTCCATCCCCAGAGCAATGGTCAAACCGAGCGAGCCAATCAGGATGTCGAAAGGGTTTTGCGATGTTTGGCTTCCAATAATCCTTCGTCCTGGTGTCAGCAACTCTCAATTGTGGAGTACGCACACAATTCTTTACCAGTGTCATCTACGGGCATGTCTCCATTTAAGTGTAGTTTAGGGTACCAACCACCTAATTTTGTCAGTACGGAATCCGAGGTTTCGGTCCCCTCCACACACGCACTAGTCCAGAGGTGTCACCGCACCTGGACCAGAGCTCGCAGAGCTCTGCTCCAGGCTAGGTCGCGCACCAAGGCTAAGGCCGATCGCCACCGGTCGAAGCCTCCCCGTTACGTCGTCGGTCAAAGAGTGTGGCTTTCTACCCAGAATATTCCTATGCGTTCCGTTTCGAATAAGCTTGCTCCCAAATTTATTGGCCCGTTTTCTGTTACCAAAATCATTAATCCGGTAACAGTGCGTCTTAGCCTTCCTACGGCGTACAGGAGGGTTCATCCCGTGTTCCATGTGTCCAAAATTAAACCGGTGATTTTTTCCCGTCTTAACCCGCCTGCCCCGGTTCCCCCCCCGCCTCGTATCGTTAATGGGGAAACCACATATTTGGTTAATCGTATTCTGGACTCTAGACGGAGGGGACGCGGATTTCAGTACTTGGTGGATTGGGAAGGTTACAGTCCGGAGGAGAGGAGGTGGGTTCCTGCTCGGGACATACTGGATCACCGCCTTATTGATGATTACAATCTACAGGTAAAGCAGGCTGGGAACGTCAGGTGACGTCCTAGGGTACAGGGGGTACTGTCACGGTAGGAAATCCATTGTTTCCTCCGTGTCATGTTTTGTGGTTGTTTTTGTACTCACGTAGTCTCCATGTGCTCGTTTGGTTGATTGTTGTCACCTGTGTGTTGATTGTCTCGCTCCAGCTGATCCTCATCTCCACTCAGCTACATATACTCACTCATCTCTCTGTCTGTTGTCAGATCCTCATTCATGTCTCCACTTCCTAGTTGGATTACCGTCTTCCGTGTTCGTGTGCTGGATTGTGTTCGTGTTGTCGTCTTCGTGTCAGTGTTCCGGTCTGTTCCTGGTTTCATCCATTGACCGTCTTCACCTTCACCATCGACTTCACCATCCAGCTCTTCTCACGCCACCGTAGACCTTCGTTTCCATTGCCTACATTCTGGACTCTGATATCAATAAACTTCTTCTGATTGCCTGCAATTGCTTCCTCCTCTTTTACAAGCCGTCACAACATCTCCACAGATTGCATTCTGCCAGGACCACATGGTATGCTCCAGTTTCTTTTTTTTTTACTGACATATTTCTAGAAGGTATTGTCTAAATGGGTGTTAATGGTGAGCTTGTGTATTTTAATTAGATTCCTAAAACCTTAAAAATGACCGATTGCCTTCATATTATTGGACGATAACTATGGTTATGTAACTAACTTTCATTCAATCTTAATTTGCAGAATCAATTGTATGTATTCTAGGTTGATTTAATTGACAAACTACACCTTCTGCACTGATAATTATTTTAATTATTACTCATTGTTTAAATTGATTGAGGACCCCTGGTAGGCTAGTCATCGCTATAAGAAGACCATTCTCTTTATTTGCAGACATTTCACAGTTTCGGGCAGCAGGACCAACACAGCCACACTTGAAGGTGTTCCCTCGAACCATGAAGGGCGACCGGAAAAGAGCTTTCAACAAAATGTGGTACACACAACACCAATGGCTGGAGTATTCTGTAAGCCGAGACTCTGCATATTGTTTTCCGTGTCGACACTTTTCTCTCCCTGGTATTCAAGAGACTTCATTCACATCATCACTAGGCTATTCTAACTGGAAGAAGGCAATGTATAAAGATGGAGGTTTCAGGGGACATGAAAAATCTGAAAATCATGTTAATGCCATGATAGCATGGAATGAACACAAAAAAAGAATCTTGACAGACACTTCAATTTTAAATGCCCTCGATAAGAAAAACCAAGAAGTAATCGAACAAAATCGTACCTACATTAAAACAGTTGCTGAGGTACTTTTGTTCACTGCAACGCAAAACATTTCACAAAGGGGACACCTTGAGACCGATGCATCTACAAAAAAAGGAAACTTTTTAGCCATTATGGATTTGATTGCTAAGCATAGTCCACTAATTGACAAGAAATTAAAAGCTGTGGGGAATGCAAAGTACACAAGTAACACCATACAAAATGAAATTCTTGAATGTCTGTCAGATATGGTACGGGAAAGCATCATCAGTGAAGTCAAGGAAAACAAATATTTTTCCATCATTGTAGATGAAACAAGGGATTTAAAAAAGAAAGAGCAACTGTCTTTAGTACTTAGGTACTATTATAATGGTGCAGTCCATGAAAGCTTCCTTGATTTCAAGCAAGCTACTGAGCTTGATGTAGAGGGACTCACTCAAAAAATAATACAATGCCTGGAGACGTATGGACTTGAGTACAGGTCAAATCAAGTGGGGCAAGGTTACGATGGGGCCTCAGTCATGTCAGGTAGACACTCTGGAGTTGCAGCAAGGATTAAAGCTAAAATCAAATCCGCTTTTTATGTGCACTGCAACGCACATTGTCTTAACCTTGTTCTCGTTGACTCAACAAAATCAGTGCCTGAATCTGAAACCTTCTTTTCTTTGCTACAGAAATTGTATGTGTACATGTCAGGCTCCTATGTGCACCAGAAATGGCTCTCTGTGCAAAAGGAAATGTATCAAGGTGCCCCAAGAGAGCTACAAAGGCTCAGTGACACCAGGTGGGCATGTCGGTACCAGGCTTGCAAAAACATTAAGGACAGACTGCCTGCTGTATTGCGTGTGCTACATGATATTGATGTGGAGAACAGAGGAGAACGCTCTGTGGAGGCATGAGGTTTACTTGCCCAACTGGATCTTACCTTTATCGGAACACTTGTCATCTTTTTAAAAGTCCTTGGAGAGGCAAAATTCCTTGCAGACATGCTTCAGTCAACGTCTCTTGATTTAGCGAAGGCTGTGGACTTAGTTGAAGCATTTCAAGACACCCTCCAAGACCTAAGAAGTGATTCATCTTTTGATGAAATCTGGAAAGACACTGTAGACACTGGAAAGCAGTGCAATGTTGCAGTAGAAACTGTGGTGAAAAGACCACAAAAAATTAGTTCTAGATTGAGCGGGTCAATTGTTGAATCCACTGTTGGACAGCGGAGGTGTAAGGAAGGAGACATGGAACTGTTCAGAAGTGGTATATTCTTCCCCATTCTGGGGATGCAGAGGCGTTTCAGTAAGTCAAACTGCAGTATAATGCAAGGTATACAAGCACTGAACCCTAAAAGCAGAAACTTTCTGGATGAAGAGACCATTTTTAGCTTTGCTAGGATTTATGAATGTGATACTGATGACATAAAACATGAACTGCATCAAGTGAGGACGGTGTTAGAAAGGAAATTCCAGACTGGAATTGAATTGTCTAGTCTCCTAGAGTTTACCATATTCCTTGAGCCATTCAAATTAGTGTTTTATCAGCTTTTTCGTTTGTGCTGCATAGCTGTGGCCTTACCAGTCAGCAGCGCAAGTTGTGAGCGCAGCTTCTCTGCACTTAAGCTCATAAAAACACATTTACGCACTACCATGACTGATGACAGACTCAGTAATCTTGGAGTCTTAAGCATTGAGGTGAGGAGAGCCAAATGACTTGATTTAGATAATTTTGTTAGACGGTTTACCAGTCAGCACCGAAACAGAAGAATCCAGCTGTTTTAGTTGAGGTCTGCCTTCTTTCTTTTTCGACTGTCTTCCGCTCTTTCTGCTACTGTTTTTATTGTCTTAACTAAAGACTGTTCTTTAATATGTTAGCAAAGCACAATGTAATGGTTCCATATTTTATTTTTAAACTGTGGTGTTTTCATTTGAACTGTTACAGTGCTAAAACTTTAACTCTGTGTTATTCAGCTTTTTTGTAAATTAATCTGAAAGAAATGTTGAATGAAACACTATAATGTTTTGGCCAAATCATTTGATTTATTACAGTGGGGGCAATTTTTTATTTATTTATTTATCATTATTTGAAAGAGATTGTGAATAAAACTACTGTATATTGTAATGGCCAAACTACTTATTAAAATAAAATAGTTGACATCGTTTCTGCTTCTGGGTTTTTAAAATTGCTCATTATTAAAATTGCTTTTATTTCATAAACTTGTTAGTTTTATTAAAACACTAAAAATAATAAACACTGGCTCTCAAATTTAACTTAATGGATATATACAGGGATGACAAAAAACTAAATTAATCAAAAATGTTCAATAGGATTTATGTAATATATTGTAGAATTTAGCTTTTTTTTTTGGTCACTGGCGGCCACCCCATTTGGAGGCAGTGGCCCAGCATGGCCCCCCCACTGAAAATGCTCAAGACACGCCCCTGAGGAGTTTAACTCTAAAAATGCGGTTCTGCCGACATCCAGCAGAAACTCATGACTGTATGCGCGCTTAAAGACAGGTAGACGCGATGACGACGTACAAAACACTGCGACTCACAAGACAAAAAACACGAAAACACCGTTCTGTTGGGACAGAGAGAAGCCGCTGCGCGCGGACGCGCCGCCATCTTGGAAAAATCAACGCACCGCCATCGCTATAGCAGAGTACACTGATCTCCGCTGTAGATCTTTGTTTCAAAGCTTTCTAAGTGTTTGACGATAATTTACACAAAACTTGGTCTGAAAGCTCTTGGATTTCATCCAAAATATCTTAACTTGTGTGAAGATGAACGAAGGTCTTGTTAAGCATAGGCAAAATTATCAGAATAACCCAGCAAGAATAACCCAGAAACAAAAAAATGCAAACACATAAATGGTGAAAATGACTATATCTTGTTTTTTTTCAACAACCCAGTTAAAATGTGTAAACTAGAATTACTTTAACCCAGCATGTGTTCTGTCCAATATTTACCCAGCACTGGGTTGCCAATTGGGTTATTTTTAACCCAGTCATTTTTAGACAGTAACTACCAGAAAAATTCTGGATGTGATGTCTGAATGTAGCAATGAGTTGGGAGTTACTGAGGTTCTCCGTATGTGTACATATGTAACAGATTTATGTGTGGCACTGAGTTCAAAAGATGAGAAAAACAAGGTTTGTGAAATTGGTCAAAAACTCTACATAATAGAACAAAACATGCTGGCCTGCAGAGATGTTCTTTTCTGGCTAGACCACCTGTAATGCCATTACTACTGTTTGTAATGACAATTTGATCATTTTCTTCACTACTTCAGTGTATGAATGTATATTCAACAACATATTGTTGAAATAAAAGGCTGAATCACTTAACTCTAAATATTTTTTTTTCTTTGAGTTCATCAAAATGTTGATGAACCAACAGTTGTAAAGGATTCCAAAGATATTTTAAGATAAAAATATTTTCAAAGATCCTTGTGCTGCATATGTTCACATACATTACCCACATTTTTTGTTAAATATTTAATTAAATTAATATAATTGTATAAAATTAAATTAGATGAACAAAAGCATGTGCACAATTTTAAGTGGTGAGGGTGAATTTGCCAAGTAAGACATATCTTGTTGACCTGTAAATATATTGTTGTATAACCATGTTTTTCCGACACGGTCAAAGTGACAAAAATGGCATCTCCTTTTATACAGGGTCCTGTAGAAGAGGAGGCTGCATAAATTCGTAGGGAGTTTTTTTTTTTTTTTTTTTTTTTTTTTTTTTTTTTTATTTTATCCACACATGCATATTTATTTGAGCTGTACCATTTTAAATGGTAGTTTTCTTTAAAACATTGCAGATGCAGAGCACATTAGTAAGGCCGATAAGGAAAGTGTGCGTCACTCTCACACTCATTCTGATAAAAAAAATTTTCTGGGCACAAATCTGTCAAAGAGGAGTATCACTGCACTGTAGGTCAGTGGTGTAGAAATGAGGCTAATCTGATAAATGACGTTCACTTGATAACATCTTGCTGTGACCTCTGGAAGCAACCCAATAATTAGAATTTCCTTCAGGATTTCCAGTGTGGTTGAATGCATTGATGACACATATTCCCATCATCACACCTTCTGAAAATGAATCAGATTACTGTATGGATGCCAGATGGAGGGGTAGTACGAGATATATGCCGTAACCACCACCACAGCTGTTAAATAAACAAATTATTCACAATTTATTTGCTCGTCTTTATTTTCTACAAATACAAAAGCAACAGATATTCTTTTTCTTTTTGGATTCTAAAATTCTTCATCTGTCAGCGACGCTGGTGCAGGTTCTTCTTGCTGTTGACTGAGTATAAGTCAGGTGTTAATTTCGTTGCTCTGATTAAGAAATGTAACAGGATGGATGAGAACATTTAATTAGCCTATGTGAAAAGAGCGATAGACTGTGGACTAAACTAAACATGCTGTGCATTGAAATAGAAATGGAATGATATTTAATGTCAAATGTTTTTAATGTCATGCCTACACCCATGAACCTTTTATGCTTAAAACTGTACCTTGATTGAATTGTTTTTATATGTAATTTTTTTTAGATGCTGCTACGTTTTTTTTTTTTTGCCTTGTGATACCATGAAAATGAATATTCAATAATTTAGATTTCACCTCTGATATTATAACAAGGATTAAGAATTAAACTTATGCAATGACTTGGAAGTATGCAGACATCTTTTTGGCGGGAGCGGTTGCCATGGCAAATAATTTCGGAGCTCCACCGATCATGTCTTCTCACACTCTTGGTGCACGTGCTAAACTCAGAGTCAACCGACTCAGAGTGGATTGACTGAACTAACTCAGTTCAGCTGTTCTTAAAGCGAAAACTTTCCCATCTCAGGGTGTCAACTCAGAGTTCAAGTTTAAACTCAGAGTTGGTTGAACTCCTTATTGAAATGGGCCCGTCGTTCTTGAGCTCTCTGCGTGGATGATCTAAACATTGTAGAAACCCCAAATTGGCAGAATGTCCCCAAATTCCCCCACCACCTCAGCCGCACACACATCCATCTCACATAGTGTAGAGGTGGTGGTGATATAGTTCTTTTTTTAACTACTTAATTATTAATGAAAATCAGCCACAAGGTAGTATTACAACCAAATTTTTTTTTTTACCACTGACTCCAGAAACATTAAAACTACAATACAAAAAAATCCTCTGAAACTGTCTGTCAATCAAATGGCCATATGCAGTTATACAATCGAATTGTTTTTGGACTTTAATAGACATTTATTCGTATCAGATCAATATAGAGCAGATACAAAAACAGATTTGGAACCATAATGCTCAGCAGTGCACAAAATAACTTTGACACACAAAAAGAAAGAAAGAAATTGTATCTGTGCTTAGTACAATCAGTAGTGACTGTTCAACAATAGGCACCAAATACACATTTTTTCCCAATACACATGTACACAACACAATGGAGGCTGATTTCAACATAAATACACACTTACACACAAAAGAAACATCAATAAATCAAACTTTAAATGACAATTCAGGAAACCTCTCTGCCACCTTTAGAGCTAGTGCAGTCTATTGGGTCTGAGCTATAAATTAAAACCAAATCCACGGGTCTACACAAACATGTCACTTTCAGGAAATATGTAGAACTGTTTGCAAATCTGATGCTCTCACTCTTGAAAACGGCTCTGTAACAGTAGGTCTTAAGAAATAATATTCTGCTTCCACTGAAGAACTTTCTGGTAAAGGTGTTGCTCTTGTGACATAAGAATATTTGAGAGTTCTATTGATTTCAGTAACTTGGCCAAGCTGTAACCAGGAATCAGCACGTGTAGATGAGAGGTAGTTTGATGTTCATACCACACAGGTTTAAAATAGAGTAACCGAGTACAGAAGAAAATAAAGATCTGAGCACTCTACTTTATTGTTATGCTCTGGTTGTTGTTGATGTGTATTAGTTGTGCATGGGCATATAAATATAAAACATACCATACTAAATATAGATAAGGAAGTTATTTATACATCCTCGAGCTGTACACGATACATTCAGAGCGAGTGTTTGTCGTAACATGAAGACTTTTCCTTATTTCAACTCTTTTGCTCGTCTGAAGAGAGACACGATTCAGTTATGACGCATGGATCATCTGCTCTGATACAACAGACATTGAACTATACATTTTGGATTATATGAGTGTAAATTAAGCACTTTCAGTACTAACACCTGCTGGTGGCCTGTTCCAGTGTGTGTGTGTGTGTGTGTGTGTGTGTGTGTGTGTGTGTGTGCGCCGAGGGAAAGACCAGGCCGATCAGACCTTGGAGAGCAGGCCTGACTCTGGAGCGCTGGCTTTAATGATGTTCTGGATCTCTTTGAACTTGGGGTGCTCTTTATCAGCCACGAGCTGCAGCAGAACAGACTCGCTGGTGGTGACGATGATTCCCGCACGCGCCAGCCGCTGAGAGAGAGAACACACACTAGTGTTAGCTTAGCCAGCCTTCACTGCCCACAGACCAGAGATCCTTTGTGGAGGATACAGTGACAAAACAAATGCTGCAATTATCTTTTTAGTTTGCTTTTCGCTCTTTGTATTTCATAACTGTATATGTATCTGTAGGTTGTATACAGGGCTTGACATTAACTATTTTGCTCAGTAGCCACTGTGGCTAGTGGTTTTCCAAAATGACTATCCACTCAGCATCTTCACTGACCACAATTTCGTTGTTGGAAATTACATTTTATATGACTAAAGTTACTGCATAGGGCAGTTTTTTCCTGACCTTATTAAATGCACGCATCATCTTTCATATCAAATTCTTCCATTTTATTAATAATTCACTTCATCTAATACGACACTATAGGGCTGAAATCAGAATGAACAAAACCGCTCTTTCCCTGCAGAAGAAACAGAAGCGCTGAAGTGTTTAGATGCATTTACACACAGTTTAATGAAGCATTCACACTGCAGAAGTACAACAGCGTACATAATGTTATGAGCTTGCTGTTTTAAATCAGTTTTTTAATATACAAATATGAAATGTTGGGGACAAAAATGCAAAGATAATATACTTTTAAATATGAAAGTAAACCGCCAGTAGATCTTAATGAGTGAGTCATTGAGTGCTTCATTCAAACGATTCGTTCAGTCCGCTGATTCATTTAAGAATGAAGCAAGTGCATGTCTTTATGAATCACTGACTCAAATGATTCATTCAGAAACGCTGAATCATTCAGTAAGGAAACAGCGCTGTGTTGCTCAGAGATGTGCGACTGTTCTGCTACCATCTTTTTTTTAACTATTTTCATTAACCAAATCAAGCCAAAACAGTCAACTGACAACATTATGCTAAAATGTAAGTCACTTAATATTTAACTACTTGTTTGAACTCTTGTATAAAATCAATGTCAAATTTGCAATCATGCTGGTTTTCAAGGAAAACTGCACTTTCTTGGTCGTGTCATGTTGCTTAACTAGGCTACTGTATATCATGTATTATTATTATATTAATTAAAAAAAAACTACATTTTTACTGCACTTTGCTTCTGTGTGCAGTTGTGATCATTTGTTTTGATTTCTCCACAATCCTCACCTCAGGTTAATTGTCTGGTCGGGCAAGTAAGATTCTGTTTCACTTATCTTGGATGTAAAGAACATTATGATGATTGCTCTAGAAAGGTGCTATAGAAATATATTCAGAAAATCCACATTAATGTCAAGCCCTGTTCCTGTTACAACCATAGAGATTTTCACACAACCAACATATGTAATAGAGTGCATATATCGATCAAAATGCTCCTTTCTAAAGTTAATTTTTTTTTGTTTGCTGACTAACAGGTTAATGGTCATTGAATGTCCACCCTGAGGAAAATACACAAGCTGTATTAATGACATCTTTCAGCGGATGAATGCTGATTGAGTGATTAGATGAGTCATGATTCATTTCAGTAAATTTGTGCTATAACTAACAGTGAAGAGGAAGAGAAGATCGAAACTGAAGCCATTCAGCGATCTGTCACGACACATTAAAGAGCATCAAAACCACATTTATTGACAAAATTTTGTTATAAAACTGACAGAATCTTAAAGCTAAGGCTTTGATTCACATCAAAAGTTACAACGCACAAGGCTCATTGTGATTACTGGGTGGCATCGTGTTTAGTGAAGTTTTGTTAACACATCAACTGAAAACAGCATAGACTAAGAGACCTCGCCATCGCAGAAAGGCTGATTAAACATCTGTTCACAGACTTTGGTGCATCACTGGAAAACAGGTATTTACATTTTCATTTAGTCATTTTGCAGACACTTTTATCCAAAGAGACTTACAATTGGGGAGCACATAAAGCGATTCTTCTTAAAGAGGCACACAGACACAGGAAGTGCTTGTAATACCAAGTTTTAGACATTGTTCAAGTAAGTACAAGCTAGAAAGAGAAGGAATAAATAAAGAGAAAGACCATTTTTTTATGATGAAGTCAAATAGCTTTGAAAGAGATGAGTTTTTAGCTGTCACTTGAAAATTGCGCATTCCGGATAGGGGTGGGAAGATCATTCCACCAGCCAGGAATGGTGAAGGAGAATGTTCTATAAAGTGATTGTGATCCTCTCTGTGATGGTACCACGAGGCGTCGCTCACTAGCGGATCTCTGACTTCTGGAGGGGATGTAGATTCGTAGTAGTGAGTGGAAGTAGGCGGGTGCTGAGCCTGTGGCTGTTCTATATGCAAGCATCAATGTTTTGAACTTGATTCGAGCCGCAAACAGTAGCCAGTGCAAGGAGATAAAGAGAGGTGTAACATCGGCTCTTTTGGGCTCGTTGAAGACCAGTCGTGTTGCTGCATTCTGAATCATTTGTAGAGGTTTGATTGTGCTTGATGGAAGTCCAGCCAGAAGAGCATTGCAGTAGTCCAGCCTAGAAATGACAAGGGCCTGGACAAGAAGTTGTGCAGCATGCTCCGTTAGAAAGTGACTGATCTTTCTGATGTTGTGCAATGCAAACCTGCAAGATCGAGCAGTCTTTGCAATGTGGTCTTTGAAGGTCAGCTGGTCATCAAAGCTTACACCAAGATTTCTGACCGAAGTTGATGTGCTTTGGATACCTCCCCTTCCCAAGCCACCCTGAAAGACCTACCAGTGAGACAGGATTCAAACCAGAGAAGTAGAATCCCTGTGATGCCCAGTGATGAGAGCAGACAGGAGGATCTGATGATTGACAGTGTCAAAAGCAGCAGATAGATGCAGCAGTTTAAGAACTGATGATTCAGAATCAGCTTTTTCAATCCGCAGGGCTCCCGTGACTAACAGTAGCACAGTCTCAGTTGAATGGTCACTCCTGAAACCTGACTGGTTAGCATCCAGTTTGTTGTTCTGTGAGAGAAACAATGATACCTGGTTGAAAACAACTCTTTCAAGGGTTTTCGCTATGAATGGAAGGAGAGAGACAGGTCTATAGCTATCTGTAAGTGAAGTGTTTAGTGTAGGTTTCTTGAGCAGTGGGGTTACCGAGCCTGCTTGAATGCAGTGGTGAAGGTGTCTGTGAGGAGAGATGTGTTGATAATGTGTGTGAGTGCTAGTAAGAGTGTAGGAGAGATCGCTTGGAGGAGTGTGAGGGGATTGGGTCTAGAGGGCATGTTGTAGGGTGGCTGGAGATGAGAAGTTTCGATACTTCTGCCTCAGTGAGGGGACAGAAGGAGAAGATGGGAGTTTTAGTAGTGGGTGTGATTGGTTGAGGTCCTGTGTCTGGGGTGCTGTTGATCTTGTTGTGGAAGTATGAAGATTTGGCAGTCTGGACTTCAGCAGAGAAAGATGAAAGCAAAGACGGATATTTTGATTTGCACCATTTTCTCTCTGCTGCCCTGAGTTTGGTCCGATGCTCACAAAGAACATTGGACTTTTTGGGAAGTCGTGGCCTAATGGTTAGAGAGTCGGACTCGTAATCCAAAGGTTGTGAGTTCAAGTCTTGGACCGGCAGGAATTGTAGGTGCCGGGAGTGAATGTACAGCGCTCTCTCTGCCCTTGAGCAAGGCACCGAACCCTAACTGCTCCCCGGGCGCCGCAGCATCAATGGCTGCCCACTGCTCCGGGTGTGTGTTCACAGTGTGTGTGTGTTCACTGCTGTGTGTGTGCACTTTGGATGGGTTAAATGCAGAGCATTTATATATAGTTAGAAGGGGCAGCCCGTGCTGGCCTGGAGGAGAGAGGACACATATCATCTAGACAAGAGGTTAAAGTAGAGCATAAAGTGTCAGTTGCTGCATTCACATCCAGAGATGAGAGATGGGTAGGTGAGGGAAGAGAGGAGAATACTACGGAGGAAAGATGGGAGGGGGAAAGGGAGCGTAGGTTGCATCTAAAAGTAACCGGTATAGGGGTTGTAGGCACACAGGTAGCAAGTGAATGGAAGTCTGTAGCATAAAGCTTGTCCAGATGAATGTTGAAGTCGCAAAAGACTAAAAGTGGACTGCCATCCTCCAGGAATGAGGACAGCAGCCCATCCAGCTCCTCTAGGAAAGTGGATAGAATTTGCCCAGGAGGGCAGTAAATTACCACAACCTGGAGTTTTATAGGAGCTGTTGCAGTGATCACATGAGATTCAAATGAGTTATAATTGCATAGGGGAGAGTGGGTTGAGTATTTCCAATTGTTAGAAATGAGCAGACCAATGCCCCCACCTGGCCAACCTGACAGGGGCTGTGAGAGAAAGATAAATTTTTAGACAGAGCAGCTGGGGTTGCTGAGTCTTCTGGACAAATTCAGGTCTCAGTCAAGCCCAAGATGCTGAGTGTGGATTGTAAAGAAAAAGCAGAAATGAAGTCTGCTTTGTTGACAGCTGACTGACAATTCCAGAGACCCACAGAGAAAGAAAGAGATTTAAGATAAATTTTAAATGAAAAGATGTCCTATTATTGCTTAAACAAAATGCTGCACATTTCTTTGTGAAATTGAAATATGAAATTTTAAACACAAATAAAAGACATCTCTTTAATTTGCCTAGCTTTGCTGAGCTCTTTCCATTCAGTTAGAGCCAATCACTGGGTTTTAATCATGATCCAAACAAAGATGCTGCATACATGCTGCAATTTGAAGCAAAAACAGAATGGTCTGACCTTAACTTAGTGACATTTTGCTACATAAAACATCTAAAGAGCAGAACAGGTGGTGCTCATGAAGCCGCTGTCAACAAAGCAGGGCTGCGCTTATAAACACTACTTTAATATGATTATACAGAGAGATGAAAAGAAAACACCGTCTAAACCTTTCTAAAGACAGTCAGTTCCCCTCAGAGATGCATTCATATAAACTCCACCCCCAAATGTATCAAGATTTGTTTAACATCTCAACAGATTTGTATCTATTTTCATCCAGCTCACGGTGCATCGTTACATCCCTAGTCGTTATGAACAACACAGTTGCTCATGCTGTTGTCAACACTTTAGAATTGAGATTTACATATCTGATATGCTGGCCTTCACTTTCCAGGATCAGTGCTGTCTTATGAAGTGAATCTCTGTCTCACCTCGAGTGCAAACATCCGGTCCATCATGCTTCTGGAGGACGTGGCGTCAGCAACAATGTGCACTTCAAAGCCTTTTCCGATCAGATCCAGAGCAGTCTGCTGAATGCACACGTGCGTCTGCAGGAGACAAGCGTTACTCAATCTGAAGAACTCCACTGCGCAAAAGAGTCCATTAATCAGGGTTCCTGCTCTCTTTTGAACAAAATATTCATGAACTTTCAAGTACTATCCATTTTCTATCAAGCACCTATCGAAACTATGTTCCAGTATAAGTGGTGTTCATGAAGGCGTCAATAATACATCAAGGATTATATTTAATATGGCAACATAACTTTTCTGTAAACCCAACAGAAATCTTATTGGTAACAGACTGTCAACATTTTCAGGTAAACAGTATTGGGTATATCACTATTAGAAATGGCCAAGTCAATGGGAATGCACTCAAAAATGGAATTAACTGTAAAATGTGAAATTCAGATGAAGTGATCTATTTTGAATGAAGTGAATCGTAAGCCAATCAAACATTTTTTGTACGAGACGAGTCATTAGAACTAAGATGAGGTAACCATGTATGAATGAAAACCTATGAATGCATAGCAACAGAATGCTGGGCTGACATTATTGGTCATTCTGTGTTTTTGAAAAGAAAAAAAAAACTGATAATAATACTGATAAGATAATACTACTACCAATAGTACTACCAATAATTAGATAAAATGCCCTAATATCTGATGAGCTGCTGGGTTCATGAATATTAATCACGTTGCCTGGGTTCGCAGATATTAGGGAACCGCTGATAGGCGCTGCGTTCAAACGCTCCTGTGTGTTTCTGTAAATGCTGCCATCGTCACATTTCTTTACATTTTAGTACCAACTGGCACCGACATCGGTACCTAAAGGCTGAATAATTCCAAACAAACTTTCAAGAAGCGTGGGCACCCCACGATCATTATCATCAGCACAGGTACTGACCTCGACTCCGAAGAGCACCACACTGCGGACTCCTGGGATCTCAGCCAGCGCCGCCTCCACCTCCGGAAGCACCATGGAGAACTTGGTTTTGGGAAAAACTAATTTGGCCCCAGTCAGATCCATTTCCTGCACTGTGCTGCCCAGACCTTTAGGATACTGCTCGGACACCACGACAGGGATCCCCAGAATACGAGCCCCCTGCAGCTGTGCCAACACACACACACACACACACACATACATACAGCACTGAACTGAAGGCAAAACCAGACGGCTGCTATGCGTCTCTACCCTGATAACACATGACCATCACGGAGCCGTCTGTTTGATGTCTGCAAGATGTATTTTTAGAGTGTTTGTTCAGCTGCTATACGGCTACAGGATATGTTTCATATCAGATGTCAAATAGACATTCAGAAGGTGTCTTTAAGATGTTTATGATTCAGAATGCATGTAAAACGTCTATCAGATATTTGTACACAGCAGATGAAGCAATCTTTAACAGACCTCCTGCAGACGTGCGTGTGCTATCTGTGTATGACCTGCAGCACATCAGGAATAATATCCAAACTGACTTCATCAGAAAGATCAGCATTATTACCAGCCTCTGGCCCACACTGATGATGTCCCCGAAGTATTTGATGGCAGGTCTGAACCTCTCCTGCATGTCACAGCAGAAGAAGACCGTGCTGGCTGGCGAGAGGTTTCCCAGCGTCGTGATCTGTGGTAAAGAAACCGGACAAGACACAGCTTTCACAGGACAGTGTAATAAAAACCCTGCGGTCCCATCAGCACTGAAACGCTTCATAAACCTTTATGCTGTAGAAAGCACTGAGATCAGTAACACGTCTAATGTCTTCTACACACTGCACGATTTTAGCAATCCTATAAGATCACTGCAGATCAGATCACACCGTGTGGCATGCGTCTGATAAACTCAGGTACGACATGCATGCACACTGTACGATGATGACACACGTTACTATAGAAGATTAAAACATCATCAGCATGCGCTCGTGGTAAACAAAAACAGCATGATGCAATGAAACAATCACACCTTGACAGCTGTATGTTTTTATGTGTGGAAGCGGTGAAAGAGGAAGGGATAAGAGCTTGAGGTGAGCAGTTTTATGTTTTAGAGCCGTGTCACGTTGATTTCATGTCACATTTTTACTGGCTGGTCAGTAAACATGGGTCGCAGCAGCAAACACACTGTGAGATGATCATGCTGAATTAAAATTATCGAAGGATATCTTTGGTCGCAAAGACCGTGCAGTGTGTAGAAGGCTTAAGACGATCATCACACATGACAGGGCACTGGGATTGTTCATAGGCTCACACTACAGGATTTTTGGTTGGATTTTGCCGTTGTGGACATGTTTCCAGAGTCTGCGACAAAACCACTGGATCGCGATCAAATCGGTGCTAGTTGTGTTCGCCGAAGCTCATTAAGTATGAGCAGGTCAGCGTGATCCGAACCGGTCTCGAGCTATCACAGACGCTACGATACTTTTAAACCTGCTTGATATTATATCCACGTGATCTCGTAATGTGATGACAAGGTGGAACTAATCCAGCCAATCACAGTGCAGATGGTATAAACGGAGAAAAGGTGATCAAATTAAACGTACAATGTCTTGGACAATGCTTTGGCAAGAACATGACTGTTTATTTGATGTATCAAGAAATGGCCTGTAATCGCTGTAATTTCTCATGATAATTTATGTGAGCTGATGGTCGGGAACGGCTCTCCCCTGAATGTTTAGTAGTGTGTGCACCTCGTCAGTGTTGTGTTGTGTAGTATCTGTGCAGCACTGACACGACCAGGACAGATGAGAAGAAACCTCGTTGTGTAGTTTAAGAAACAGAGATTCGTCTAGTCTTCCCATCATTCGTTTTTTTGTGGGCGGAGCCTATCTGGTGGTTGTAAATTTATGTTTTTTAGTATCAGTTTGTGTTGGTGATTGTGTTATGGAGTAATAAAATGGCAGTTTTGAGTTTATATTTAAAAATTCTGATTTTTTTTTCTCACAATTCAAAGTTATGTAACATATGTAAAATGTTATAGGTTTAAAAAGTATTTCATCCTGTAACTGTAGGGCTACGTCCCCTATGTGAATATTATGTAGACCTATTGTTTAAATCAAATCTATGCTTTAAAAGTAGGGTGATCACAGAAAGCTTCAAGCATAGTCTGTCCATTTAAACGTCTGCGTTCAGCTTCAAATGGTGTGTTTGACGACAGTATCAAATAAAAGTGCATTCCCATTCTGACATCCAACAACATATTTTTTCTCTTATTTCAGCTGCTAGTGACGTAACGGTGACGTCTACTCCAGACCGCTCTATAATAACAATAATATCTTGTAGTGTGTGCTAAGATTTGAGTGGAGCTTCTTCTTAAGTGTGTGCTGCAACCAGATTTCATAATCATAATAACTCCTGACCGAGGTGAAGTAGGACTGGGTGAATATACTGTATGCGCTTAATGTAATTTACGTCTAGTAGATGTTGATTTTTTAGAAAACGCACATATTTCTCATTACTGTAATGCAAACAACAACAAAGCCATAAATGTGAGCACAGTTTAATCAAATAATCTAATAAAATCTTTGTATTTTAGCATTTTCATTAAGGTGATTCACCACTGACTGAGAATGAAATCATCAGGAATAAAACGTAGGCATATAATATCTACAACAAGCTGTGAATGAAAGTAAAACATCTTCAGTACGATGTGTTTCGAGAATGTAAACATGGTATCAGTGTTTATCAGTGAAACAGAAACATGAACTTCAACAAACGTCAAGAGAGAAGCTGCCCGAATACATTTTCATGCATGCACTGATACATTATATCCCTGTGATTTCCGCATGACTCGTGTCCTGAAGCAGATCTTACTTTCGGTTTACTGCTCAACAAGTAGCGCTTCAGACGACACGCTTAGAAGAGACACAGACAGACACATGATGCGTCAGTGTTGTGCTGAAACGCCAAGCTCTTCCGAAGTTTGACACTGATTCATGGCCACCGCAACAACTCACACACATTTCCACGGCAAACAAAGCCAGGGTGAGATTAACCCGGGGGTGTGGACTGAGCTTACATGCATCTGCAGGGGCACGAGTCTCAGCCGACATCTCTCGGTCACCGTGAAGCCCTTCGGTAAATCAACGTACTGACCCCATTCCTCCGAGAAACACTGAAGCACCAGCTTACGATGAACGTCGATCTGATGTCCGTAAATGGACAGAAACTTCTGGATGAGCACTTCAGACCCGGAGCCCAGGGGCACGGACGAGGGCCGCGAGAGCTCGGAGAAGGAGAACAAGACCGGGACGAGGTTACTGCTGCTGTGTGCGTCCGCCATCATGCTCCGCGAATCTACTGAAGTCCGACTCATCACGAATCGTTCACGAGAATCGGTTCATGAATGTCTCAAAGTGATCTGAATCGAGCTGGCTGTGGACCGCTTTCGTCTGGCCTCATTATATTCCAGGCTTCTGCAGGATTTTTTCAGGCAAGGCAAGTTTATTTATACAGCACATTTCATACGCAATGGTAATTCAAAGTGCTTTACTTAAAAGTAAGTAAAATAATCATAAAAAAGATCACAAAAATAAAACAAGCAATTTAAAAACTTTGAAATTGATTTAAAAAGGATTTAAGACAGTTAAAAATAGAAAATGATTATACATAAAATAAAGTGCAATCAGTTAAGACGGGGTGTCAAACTCATGGTATACTACATGGTATGTGTGTTGGAGCAGGGCCTCCAGGAACTGTTTGACACTCCTGAGTTCAGACATCGCACAGTGCTCATTCAATAAATGCACAGCTAAACAGATGAGTTTTGAGTCTAGATTTAAATGTGACTAATGTTTTAGCACATCTGATCTCTTCTGGAAGCTGATGACCAACTGCGGGCGGCATAGTAACTAAAGGCGGACTCCCCTTGTTTTGTGTGAACCCTTGGTATTTCTAACTGACTCGATCCTAATGATCTAAGTGGTCTGTTAGGTTTATATTCAGTGAACATATCTGCAATATATTTCGGTCCTAGATCATTGAGTGATTTATAAACGAGTAAAAGTACTTTAAAATCAGTCCTAAATGTAACTGGAAGCCAGTGTAAGGACCTGAGGACTGGTGTGATATGCTCAGATTTTCTGGTTTTAGTCAGAATCCTGGCAGCAGCGTTCTGGATGAGCTGCAGCTGTCTAATGGTCTTCTTGTGAAGGCCGGTGAGGAGAGCATTACTGTAGTCCACCCTGCTGGTGATAAAGACATGAACAAGTTTCTCCAAGTCTTGACTGGAAACAAAACATCTAATTCTTGTAATGGTTTTTGAGATGATAGTATGCTGATTTAGTTACTGCTTTGACATGACTACTGAAACTAAGGTCTGTCTCCAGAATCACACCAAGATTCCTGACTTGATTTTTAGTTATTTGATCCCTAGAGTCAAGGTATGCGTTCACCTTGAGAACTTCATCTTTGTTTCCAAATGAAATAACTTCAGTTTTTTCCTTGTTTAACTGAAGAAAGTTCTGGCACATCCAACTATTAATTTCATCAATACATTGGCAGAGGGAGTCAGTGGGGCTGTAGTCATTTGGAGATAAGGCTTGGTAAATCTGGGTATCATCAGCATAGCTGTGAGAGGCTATTCGGTTCTTTCTCATTATCTGACTTAATGAACTCAAATTTAAGACTTTTTTAAGACCTGCACAAATAAAATGAATACCATATGAGCAGTGCAGGGCAATGTCTAAAGCACCATATTAAACTGTAAAATGACTGTAAAAAGCAGAATTTACAGTTCAGATGCATAAAAAGATAAACTTTACATTTCAGCCTTTAAACTATTGTTAAGAAAATGGATGAGTCAAAAGTATTACTTATTATATTAATTTAAACAATTATTATCAATGAATTATTATATAAATTAAATAACATAAATTAGGGGTGTGCAATATTTAAAAAAAAAAACCTCTCTTCTGGTATTTTATCTACAGTATAACGATAATTAGACGATATTCTTCTGAGTGTGTTATTGTGCTGATATCTTAAGGACTACAGTGGACAGCTGACTGCTGAATGTTTTGATATTCTTCATATTCTGTGTGGTCAGTTCACAGCAGTGATAGAGATTAATCATTTCCATCAACGCTGAAAAAAATGTTTCATTCATCCAATTAAAAAAAACTTAGGGTAATGATTCACATCTTTATTTTATAACTTGAGCCAATGAAAAATAAATAACTTGCCCTAAACAATATTTTCTATGTCTATGAAAACTATTTTATAAAACTTGGCACAAAGTATATTTTTCTTGTTGAAGAAAGTCAATTAATTTGAATTCTATTTTTGATCCAAACAAAAAAATATAGATTTAATCAAAACAAAAATTATAATTTAAGAAATTACTTTTTATAGTTTCCGTAGACATGGAAAATGTTGAAAATATTTAGAATATTGAAAAGAAAATTCTTGCATTTGGGTTGTTACCAAGCAAATTAAATCAGTATCAAGAAAAGGTATCTTTGCAATGCAGAGGAAACAGAAGCTGCATTAGAAGTGTCACGCTGTTTAATGACGCTCTGAGGGACATGAAACACTTTAACCTGCAGTTACTAATGCATAAATAATGTTTTGATATTTTAAACATAAAACATTGAATACTGTTATTTACCATTATTTAAAAAATGAAAAGGTACCTTAAATGTGAAATTAAAACCGCCAGTAGACGTAGCAAGTCACTGAGTCTTTGTGTTTGAACTGAATCATTTATATGTTTGATTCATTCAGAAACAAAAGTGTCCTGTTGTTCAGACGCAAAACAGTGCTGTGTTTGGAATGATTTTTGTTGGAGAAATAGAGCAAAAACAGGAAATATGGTGTCTAAAACGTAAGTCTCTTAATATAATCACTTGTTTATTGAACTGTTGTAAGAAATCAATATCACATTTGTAATCAAGCTTACTTCTGGAGAAAAAAAACGTCACTCTTCTCGTGATAAACTATATGAAATTATATAAATATATACATTTTCTGCCCCATATCTTAAATTATGTGATGATTCTTAATGAATTTTAATAGACTGATTCATGCAGAGAAAGAACGCACTCTAAATGTGCACGCGCACTAGTCTAACCTGCTAGACTTCATCTCCTAATGTATGCGTGCACTCTGGAGGTGTGTTTTGAGTTTGCTTTTATACTCATAATCAGCACCGCTCCCAGGGGGCAAGAACCCAGTTGCTTAAAAAAAACCTTCCGTTCTATATAAAATGAACATATGCATAAATACAAATATAAACACACACACACACACACACACACACACACATATATATATATATATATATATACAGTATCATTATAAAAAATGCATTTTACGGTGACATAATATTTGACGGAGGAGGCACAACAAATCTGCTTGGGCACCCATTGGCCAGCAGCGGTCCTGCTCATAATATCAAATCACACATCATTAAAACAACAATTACGATATTATCGCAGACCACACATATCGCACACCCTTATGTTTAGATTTTATAATGCATTGTCTTCTTATCGATCCACCAGTTCATATTTAAAGCTCTGCGTGTTTGCAGGGTAAAAACATTGGTCTGAACTCTGATCAAACAACAGTTTAATTGAAAATGCTCCTTCATTCTCTGCCAGCAGGTGGAGCGTGTGGTAGAAATAGAACTGTTTCCGTGGTAACAGCGGAACACAGAGCAGTGCAGCACCGGGCTCTGAACGTGCAGCTCGTGTTTATTCAGTGAAATCATATCGCAATTCTGGTCTTTCTGTCCCCAAATTTAAGACCTCCTGAAATCATAATTTAGAATTTCTTGTATAATTCAAGACTTTTTAAGGCCTAAAATTTGATACAACAAAATTTAAGACTTTAAGACCCCGCAGAAACCCTGAATTCAAATAAAAATAGAGATGTTGGGCTTCTTATATACAAACACATATCTGCTTGTGTTTGCACCATTCATCTGTAGGCTATTTTTCTCAGTTCAATATCAGTTCGTGTGCACTGAACCCATGCATTCTCTGGGGGGGGGGGGTAGTCTGTTTGTGCAAACATGTAATGTGGAAGCAGCACTTACAAATCCAAAACAAATGATTGTATTTTCAGAATTGGGTGAAACCAATCGAATCTTCTTTAATTTGCTCTGAGTGGGCCAAACCCGGGCTGGAAACTACGAACCCTTCGGCTTTGTTTGGAACTATTATTGTTGGAGATGAAACGTACAGTCTACAGTAACTGGACAGTCCTTTTTAATTCTCGATTCAAATACACTCCAATGTCACAGTTGTGCTGATGTTCAGAATTCAGTTTCAGTCCATTCACATGTATTCTGGAATTACTACCAAGTTAGGCTTGAACCTTTATTTTCAAGACAACTTTAAAGTGAAACCATTAGTTCGAGATTAATGAGTGTGATGATTGTTAATGATTGTGAGGCTATACATGAAAATGAATTAAAAATGATTTAATGTATGTATACATTATTATTAGTTTTATTATTAAGTGCTAGCAAACATACAGTCATTGTTAGAGTTACAGACAGTGCAGTCCTGATATGGCTTTAACCCTCAGTATTTAAAATAAGCTTCACACTGTCTGTCTGTGTTCGTTATACAAGTGTGAGCAAAACCATGATGAATGTTTGAAATGTTTGTTCTGTGCTTAAATCAGCTGTCATTTATAATATGCTTTACACCATACAAACAACTGATTGTGAAAACTAGATTGCATGTAAACAAAATTGTCATTTATTATTTCATAATTAGATACATAATAAAAAAACTAATCATTTTTCACTTCCATAAATGAAGAAAAAGTGAAGTTTTAAATTCACAGTGAATCTCAAATGTTTCAAGTGCTAAAAAAATAAATAATCAAGGTCAAAATAAGCAAGCCTTCACTTTCTATGATTTTCAGAACTAAAGCAAAAAATGCAGTTTGAGTCACAGTCAGACTTCAGGCCGTGTGTTTGAAATATTCAAAGTGCACGTGTGTGTATATGCATTACACAATCATAACATTACACTTCAACGTATACACAAGACGGATGGTTTCAGGACAGCAGGCTGTGCACTCATCTCCACTCGCAGCAGATCTCCATTACTCTCTTTTATATTCACTAACTCTGTATTCTCTAAAGGACATGGTCTGCAGCTCTGAAAGACGTACCTGATCAATAATTCACGGCGGACTCTGATCAAATATACAGCGTGTCCTTCAGCGTCTGACAGCTAAATCACTTCTCTAAGGTATGGAGGTGTTTGAAAGGGCTCGGCTAGACTTTCTTCTGACCGCTCACTATGCTGTCATAGATGGAGCTGGTCAGGGGAATGTAGCTCTTCTCGGTGTAGTCCAGGAAGAAGAGCGGCTCGCTGATGCTGCAGGGGTCGAAGCCGCTCTCCACCAGAGAGAACTTCTGCTGCTTGAAGGTGCTGGTCATCTCCAGAGACTCCTGCAGACACAGAGCACATGATGAGCCTCAGAGCTCATGCTGGAGAGCGTGTAGATGTTCCACAGGCCCCAGTCCAGACGTTGCAGAGCTGAACGGACAAGCAGTGTTACGAGGCTTACAGTGCAATGGGAAAGAAAGATGATGATTTAACAGCAGTACACCAGTCTGCATGTTGCCATTTACAGTACAGTTTCTCTTTAGACAAAAATCTTAAAGTCAACATTTCCACCGTTATTGCCCAGAAATAAAAGATTTACAGGCATTAATGCATAATGCTCCCCTGTAACAGGGCTTGCTGTCAGACTATATGGAGGAGATACAGAAATGTTTTGAACAATGAGAGTGCATTATAAATCCATCTTCTGAACACTCGCAGCAAAAAATCTAATCACTAGAGTTCTACTGACGTTAATGAAAAGTTATATATTTCATTCACTCATGCGCACACACACACACATGCAAACACACACACACACACACACACACACACGCAAACACACTCACACACACACACGTACACACCCTTGCACACACACTCACACACACACATGCACGCACTCATGCACACACAAACACACGTACACACACACACACACACACACACGCAAACACACACACACATGCAGCAACACCCTACCAACCACTTGAAAACAATGTGTAAAAAAACACACACACACTCACTCATGCAAACTAAAAAAAAAAAAAAAAAGGTCAAAAAAAACACACACACATGCACTCACACACACACGTACACACACTCACACACACACACGTACACACCCTTACACTCACACACGCACACATGTACACACACACACACACGCACGCGCGCGCACGCACGCACGCACGCACGCACGCACACACACATACGCGGGCACACACACACACACACTCTCTCACACACACTCGGATGCTGAAACTCACTGGCACACACACACACACACACACACACACACACACACACACACACACACACACACACACACACACACACACACACACTCACACACTCACACACACACACACACAGTGGTCAGTATTGGTGGTGTACCTGCAGTCTAATGAAGAGAGGTCGAGCGTATGATGGCAGTTCTCTGAGAACGTGACTGAAGAGTTTCTTCCCATCAAATCTGCACTCGGGCCTCACAATCACTGCAGCCATTCCGGCTCGGCCTTCATTTCCTGAGCACAGAAACATGCATTTTAACTTCCTGTTTATCTCATCAGACAATCACAAATTAATTGAAATTATTATCATATATTTGAAGTACAAAACTAAACGAAGTTTACTAGTTTCAGCCTGACACAGTTATTATTTTCACGTCCTGCGCAATGCATTTGTGCGCTGCTGGGCGTGTGTTCAGGTGCATTGCTATTTTTAAGGCAACTCATATATAACCTGTTGAGGAAGAAAAGGATTTTACACAGCTCGAAATTCAGTATGAACACGTAGCCTCATGGTACACAACTCATGAACTATCATGTTTTAATCAAGTTGTTATTTATTTTTTATTTTTAATGTATGTGTACATTAAAAGTACCATTCCAGCAGCAAGAACGATCCTGAACTAAATGAAGATTAATGTTTTGGCATATGATGTGTTTATTGAACCAATCAGATAAGAGTAAATGGAGAGTCAGAGAGAGGCTCATTTGATTGGCTACAAGAAGAAGGTGGCCCCGCCCTCCCCCTCACGCTTGCAAAACTCAGTTAGTGAGAGAATCGTGCCAGACCTGTAAGCGCAGAGAAAAGACAGACGCAGCTGTACATATCGGATTATTTCAGGAACGTTTTGCCCCACATGCACAAGTCATTTAGACATTTTACACAGTTTGTTTCTGTACACATACAGACTGGTTCTATGCAGTCGATCCGTTTTGCAGTTCTTTAAACTGTTGTTTTCGCTTGCAAATCACCGTTCACAGGCTTGCAGTGCTTTTGACCGTCTTTTAGTGAAAACAACGTGCCAAAAGTGTAAGCGCGGAAAAATGTACGTCAGAAGAATGCAGATCATATTTATTTTGTGTTAGCATGAAGCTGCAGTTTCACAATACATGAATTACACTTACGACTAACAGTTAAAATGCTGCAAATTATTTTTTCTTACGCTTGGAACACGATTTACATCTTTACAAAGCTTCTCTTGCGCACACATGCAAATTTAATTGACGCTTACAGTCTTAGGTACACTTACCCTGCGTTTGCAAATCTTTTAGGCATTATTTTACCTTCATAGAAGCCTGATCTAAAGACAGTGATGTAGTATTTTATTTATTTATTTTTATTTAAAGAGCGTGTTATTAATATGTGCCCGTAGGCAGGTGAACACGTACACATACACTCTGCTTATTACACAAATTGCAGCACACAAACATGCCGAATATTAAGAATGAAAGGATTACAAGGCAGAAGATGATTATTGTGCCCCGTAGATGTTCTGCTCGCGCGCTTTAACCTCGTGCACGAGCAGATCCGTTTCCTCTCTGGAGAAGTCTTCAGTTCTTCTGCTTGCAACTAGCAAAAGCCAGGAATGGAGATGAGACTCTGATTGATTTATGGCACGTTACGCCCAAAACACCCCCATGACTCATTAAGAGAATAAGGACAGCCCTTCTGGACCATCTGTCCCGTCGTTACACTGGCAAAACTGGATTCTGACGCTAAGTGCACCTGTGCTTCTGATCATGTGCTTAGAACGTTAAAACAGGGCCTCAAATGTTATTCAGAAGAGAAAGACAGTCAGATGGTCAATGAATTTAACACAGTTTTTCTTCAACATGTGCCTTACATAAATTACTTGGGACATTAAAAATCCAATCACATTTGTAAAAATATTATACAACAGTCTAACAGATGTTAAATGTGAAATAATCTCTCAGCAACTGGGTGATAAAGTAAAATAGCATCTTTTGATGGAAGTCAGTAAAGGTTTAGTTAAAACAAGGCACTTCTCAGTGTCCGAGTGCAGGTGTGATGTTTAAGCAGTACCTGGCACCTGGACTCCATACACATTGGCTTCCTGAATGAAATCCACCAGTCCCAGGATCTCGGTCACCTCAGTGGTCGCCACATTCTCACCCTTCCATCTACAACAACGACAGCAGTGTACAGAATTACAGGTCACTCTTATTGCTGAGGTTATGCTCGTATGCATGCATGCTTTATTTACCTGAAGGTGTCTCCCACTCTGTCTCTGAAGCAGATGAAGTCGTCCTCGTCCTCAGCCATCAGGTCTCCAGTGTTGAAGTAAGCGTCTCCTTTGACAAACACGTCTCTCAGGATCTTCTTCTCCGTCAGCTGTTTGCTGCCAGCGTAACCGAAGAAGGGACTCTGACTGCAGATCTTAGACAGCAGCAGCCCCGTTTCACCTGATCATCAACACAGAAACACACATGAGCAGACAGCATGGCCATGTGCCTTCAGAAGAAGTGTGTTCACAAAACCCTTTTCATTGATTATGTGATCATGTACGGTCAGTCAACATGGCTAAAGATCCTGACAGGCTGATCAATCATGTCTGCTCCCAAACGTGTCCAGAAGATGTATAGTAGGTAGTCAACTGAAATGTCTATTACCACGCTGCAAGGCCACAGCGTTTAATAAAACCCAGTCACACGGGAAACATTACCACCAGGTGGCGCAAACGGACGTCTGACACCATTTAAAGCTGGAATTGAGACATTTCACTTGTAAATACAGATAAAAATAATGAAATAAATCAGTGGTAATATTACAATAATAGGCTAATAAAATATTATAACATTTAATATTGAAGTTATCATCAAATAAATGTTTAATGTTCCAGCAATTTGACCAGTTACGATGAAATATTACAGTGACACCAGTGCTTGAAGTAGGCTTACTTTTTACTGTACAGCACCAGCTCTTTGAATATTCATTACATTTAAAGAGGTATCCATTATGCCATAAAAAATAAAAAATGATAGAAAAGGTTGATTATTGTTAATAGGAAGATCATGAGTGAGGTAGGCCTTATTTTGTTACCATTGTCACACTGATATCACAGATGAAAGCACTGAAGCTTAGATTTAATAATTTCCTGATGCATTTCAGCAGGTCATGCATACTCGCTCGCTATCTGTCCTTTTTTAACACATATATTCCAGTAAACTGAGCCCTGCTCATAACATGCCAAAAATATAATGTCCCTGAATTAAGAAATTGTTGATCACTTTTTATTAAATCATTTATTTGTAGTCCGACAAGCTGCTGAATTTGTCCGCGCACAGAATTTTTTTTTTCAGTCAGATCAAAAAAGGTCTTAGCTTTAATTTTCCATATGCAAAAGTGACAAAAGTGCACAGTGTTTAAAAACAGACCAGAGAGCAGACATTTCAGCGCATGCTTTCTTCAGTGCTCATGAGGCAAAAAGGCAACAACACACTTATATAGGCACAACTGCAAATTGTTGACAGCTGATCTTGATCAATGAGGGATAATTGTCATGCCAACAATATCCCTTTACAAAAAACATCCCAGATCCATCTCTTCATTTAATCCAGTCGGGGTTATTGATTCAACTCTTTGTACGAGCTTTGCATCACGGTTACCACCTCTCCTATGCAAAAGAATAAAATCGGAAAAAGAATGCTTTGCAGATACAAAATGATGAAAAACCAGAGAAGTGTGATCTTGTCTCCTGATAGCACTCATATGTTCAACAATTCTAGTGCGCAATGCACATTTTGTTCTACCAACATGCAATAAAGGGCAAGTACACATGATTATGTATATCACATGAGTTGCTTTACATGTGATTAATTGATTTCTTTCATCATTTATTTGTATTAATTAAAACATGAGAGCACTGTATTTATTTGTTCCCATGTTTACTACTACTGCTACTACTAATAATAAGCCTAATCTGTACTGGTTTATTCGTTTGACCAGGATGCCAGGTCACAGCTCTACTCATGGGATTTTTAGTGACCACAGAGAGTCAGGACCTGGGTCTCATCTGAAGGACAGTGCTTGTAGTCAGTATAGTCTACACTGGGCTGTTAGGAGCCACACAGAGCGCCCCCTGCTGGCCTCACCAACACCTCTTCCAGCAGCAGTCTAGGATGTGAATTCTACACGGGACGTTAAATGTATTAATTACTGAAGGGTTTCATACAGAGTCATATTAGGGTAGAGGGGGGGAAACGCCCTGCTTTAGGACTGTCATTTTTTTCTTCTGTGAAACAAAAGTGATAATTCAGCATTTTCGCTCTTGCATTTAAATGCGGCTGCATGAGAAGGTTTTACTCCTAAATGGATTGTATGAAAGCGAGGCTCCTTTTAAAGTCACTGAAGGTGTTCTTTATTTAAGTATAATTAATGAAGCTAACTGTAGTATGAGTCCCTTATTTACAGTGAGTTTAAACATGAGGACATTTAATTAATCCGTCTCTTCCTTTCAGTTTCACTGATTTAGTTAAATCTTAGCCAGGTTTTATTTACGCTTTCTTCTTTTAGTTAAATAATGGGAATGCAATAATACAGTGCTCACGTTTTACTAAAATAAAGGAAGGAATTAATAAAAATACGTAAAGATTTCTTAATTCGTGGACCGATATCTTTTCCCACGTCATGTAGTTCTCTGTCATAATAAAGGACAGGTAAGGAATAACCAAGTATGTGTGTAACATGCAGAAATGCGTGCCGTTTTATTAACCCTTTAGGCGCCAGGGTTTTTTTGAAAAAATGCTGGATTTTGACATCAAGATTTCAAAAGCTTGAGGCTTGAAAGGGCTTAAAGATAGAGATCTACTGTAAACTAGAAAAACGTTGGGCATGACCGAAAGTTTATGTGGGGTGTAAATATACTTATATAATTAGCATATTATGACGTCATCAGGGGCGGACATCTTGAATTTCATAATATTCAGGAAATAGTTGATATTGAGCTGATGTTTGAACTTATATGCATGTGTTGTTGTTGTTTTTTTCTTTTTTTTTTATCCACATTCCAAGTGATCAGAAATGAGGAAACCAACAATAAAAAAGGAGAAAGTACAATACTAAATTATTACTATATTACAGTACTATATATTTGTAAAACAAATCTGAACAGTAGCCTATTTTTTGATAAGTTCATCAGTAATATTCAGGAAAAAAAAAAAATTATATATATGTGTTTTTTTGATCAGTTGACCAGCTATCTGCTCAGTCTGGTATCTAGGTGACAAAGTTTATAGTTCTTGAGAGTATGGTACCTCTCATTGCAAGGCACTACCCCACACTGACTGCACCTGTACTTTGTCTGCCGGTGGCCCTTAGAGCGTGCGCGATCAGAACACCACGACACAATCTGGCCGATCATCAGCAACCTGGAGCCAGTGGTGCTCAGAGAGCCTCTGTGGCATTTCCCCCGACTCCACTGAAGGCCTTCCTGGTTTTTTGCTTTCCCTCTTGGAATAGCCCTCAAGCAAAGCAGTAATAATGTCCTGGACGAAGGCTTGGGCGGACCAGGAGCACACTTGGAATAGATTATATGGGAGTTCACCACACTGAAGCTCAGAATCACATTGAAGAAGTGATTGTTGAGAAGTCATTTCCTAGAACAGTGTGGAAAGAGGTAGGTTTTCATCCTCTGATCAGCGGTGTCTACTCCTCCCATGAAGGTGTTGTACCTGTCAACACACACAGGTCTGTTTATCTCACGAAAACCAGTGTCGCTTTGCTTTGACCTGATACGTTTCTGAACACATGAGTTTCCTTGAAGAGACGAGAGCATAGTGAGACGCTTTGTGTCATGCCATGCACAAACTAACAGCTTGCCATGTCTCACGAACACTGGGTCATCTCCATCTCAGTTTGTCTCAGGCACCTAGGCACACCACGCCTTTGTAGTTCACTGTCCCACACATACCAGTGTCATTATTTGCCAGCTCGTTTGCTATGGCTGCTGATGTGTAATAACTATCCATGTACACCTCATGCCCTTTCTCTGTGTATTGGGCCATCAGCTGATGAACTGTTAGATGGGTGGCACCTAAATCAGCATCAGCATTGTGGCCAGTGTACCACTGCAAAACATAACCTGAGCTGTCCTCACTCAACACACACACCTTGTAGCCATATTTGTCAGGTTTTTTTAGGATTGTACTGTTTCAAGGTGGACTTTCCCTTGAATGCTATGGTCATTTGATCCAGAGAAAGCTGCTTGAGTGGACCATAAACAGCTGAGAAAAGAGGAATTATCTTGCACCTTGAACAGCCTGTCATGACCTACGACAGAGACATCATACCCATTATGAAATCTGACGATGACTGTAATCTGGAAGGTGCTTCACCTAATGGTGCTTCTCCACTGCATGGCACGGCTCACTTCTTGAGGGTTTTCGTCTGTGTACAGTATCTAGTGCCTGGTACTTCTTTTAGTACCACCTCGGTTGAGGTTTCAAGCAAACAGTACCGATACTAAAATGTGACGTGTAAACAGTGCAGATCACTGATTGGTCAGAGAGGATCTTCACTACCAGCGTCACTGGAGACACCAAACCTGCTAGAAGTAACTTAAAAATAAATTATAAACAGTCAGCAACAGCCACCGCAGTATCATCTGTTCAAATGACTTTTTTAAACGACCGTCGCATGCAACTTGGAAAAAGAAATGGCAGTATGGTGGTCTGTAGACGAGGTGCAGATGTTTGTCTCATTGTTCTGCAAGATTTCATGGTAGACATCCAGACATTTTAATAGGAATCCACCAGATCTGGAATTTGACAGGTTCACTGTCTGCAGCATGGACCTCACTACACAACGAGGCAGGTTTGGGTGCGTACACTCAGGTGAGATCCTGCAGGTGTAATGCTATCGTCACCGAGAGGGTGAAAGACATTAACAGTGTTTTGTCAGTAAACTACACTGGCTGACTTCAGATGTTCTCACCTTTCTGAACATGCTGGCAGAATCCACTGTGGTCCCTCACAGGCTCCTCTCTGACCAGGTCATACTTCACCAGATCATACTTAAAAATCAGCTGCAAAACAAACAGATCACTCAGTATTTCAGACAGCAGACACCAGCACCATCCTGTGGAGAAACATCACTGGATAACAGCATCATTCAAACAGATCCGACTGATACGAACAAACACGTCCTTCAGCATCAACTATACATGACCTCTAATAATCTACATCATGACTACACTCACTAGTGCACATCTCATGTCCTCACAAACAACAATCCATTTATTCACTGCTTATAATACATGGTCCTCTGATACAAGCTTTGGAGTGACTTATGCTGATATTTATGATAACACAATTAAACTTCAAAGATTATATTTATATTACATAATATTTACTACAGTCATTTGAAAACTAAAACATTTGAAAGAAATATCTGAACTTCAAAAAAAAAAAAAAAAAAAACTTTTGTAAAAACCAGGTTTAGACTTAAAAGAGCAATGTCTTGATTCTGTTATATTATCTTTATAGGGATGCACCGAAATTTCGGCTGCTGAAAATTATCATCTGAAAGGGCATTTTCGTTTTGTGTCCAGAAGAGAAAAGGCGTGCTGTTCTGGCCAGCAGTGTTCAGCGCACAGGATCCACTCTTTCACATGCTCTGATAATGATAGAGTTATAGGACTATACATTATTTGGATAATTAAAAATAAAAGTTAAATCTGATTGTGTTGCATAGAACTAAATAAAAATAATATAATGATATTTAATCTGTATATTTTCTGTCCAATTTCATTGCTTTACTTTCAGTAAAAGTGTGGTTATTTTGTTGGTGTGTATTCAGTATGATTAAATTAAATTCAGTATCATTTAAATGATCGAGTTAAATTAAAAAGTCTTACAAAATTATTTTACATTATTTAATAAAATAACAAATAATTATTAAAAAGCATTTTCGGTTTCAGTTTTTGGCCAAGAATTTTCATTTTGGTGCATCCCTACTTTTACAGGTTTTTTTTCCTCAGACATAAAGTAATTGTTAAACATATAAATGCTGTATTATTCCAGACCGCGGGCCATGCTTCCAGCATCCAGAGGGTTAGCTGAACACTAACCACTGCAGCTCATGTTTGCTGTTTCTGCCAGAGATCGTCCTACTTTACGAGGGTCTGCATTACTAACTATTGGAGAAAGCATAACGCTCAACTTTAATAACCAATCACAGCACAGCCTGGACATCACTGGACTTCATTCAGAGTTGTTTACGGATCCCACAGGAATGAAGGAGAAGTGCTGTAAACTGTGTCCCACCGCTCACACAAGTCAGTGACTTCTCTTATTAAAATGGCATTATTTTCGGTGTTAACTCTAAAAATAAATAAATCCAAAAGTATTGTTTAGTGTAAAACATGTTGAAGATTAGCAGATTAAATGATAAGCTGTTTCCTCTAAAAAGCTGTTTATTCAGCACAGTGAAGCCTCTCCTCCATTCACATCCACTCATCCACTCTCCTTCCTCTTTATTTGGCAGATTTAGTGTCCCCATCACTACACTGGGGCATTAGGAGCCACACAGACCAGAGGATGAGCGCCCCCTGCTGGCCTCGCCTGACCCTTCCCAGGAGTCCCGTCCAGGTTCTGACCAGCTCAACCCAGCTTAGCTTCAGTGGGTGTCCAGTCTTGGTGCTATGGCTGTCACATCACATGTGAATTAAGTTGCTAGTTGTATTTGTCTAATAATATTTATTAATTTATGACACACATTGTTATTAGCTTGTACCTGTAATTGTTAATTAGTCGGGTATCATATTGAGGGGTGGTGCACGGGGGGCTTTATTCTGTCAGCTCCAGTGGCGCAGGTGAGTAAGCGTGTGTCTTTGACTTTTGACGCGATCCACCCGGATTCGATCCCACCTTTTGCCAATTTTTTTTTTCTCCCTTTTCAAATCTCGTATTAGCAATGGACTCTATTTACACTATGTTAAAATAGCAGGATTTTCTGCTATGTATACTACTTGTGGCAATTATCTGCACTTCAGTATTATAGTACATCACAAAACAGTATGCAGTAATAACGTATTGAGTGTAAATTATAATTTTAATTCAAATTATTAAATGGATGCCACCTTATTGGTACAATAAAGCCCTCCCTACACCTACACCTAACTAGGGATGAATGGGTTTTAGATTATGTAGTTTGGTGTTTTGGTGTTTTTTTAGTAGGGTTTTTCCGGTTGTGCGGTTGCGTGAATAGGTTTTTTTTTTTTTTTTGGCTGTTTTGTCATTTGTGTGGAAGTATTTTGAAATCTGTGCGCAGGACACGGGCAGCCGTTCAGCACTGGAAGTGCAGAGCTGCATGTCTGAGGCACAGATAGCAGGAAGTGAACAGCCGCTGGTATACTGAAATCTGTGCGCAGGACACGTTCATGCGTTAGGGTATTGTAGCTGTATGTATGCTGCACAAGCGGAGACAGTGAAGGGATGTTCAGCTCAACTTCTCACGTGTTGGATGAGAAACGAAACGGACTAAACTGTGACAACACTGAAATGCGTTTGTGAAGTAGAACTTGCACACACGTTTGAAGAGCCAGAAGTAAATGTCAGTTCTGTATAAGATGATTATTTTTATTTACCTTAAAATTACATTGACTTAATTTGATTTAAAATTCACCTGCTGTAGCACACTGAAAAAAAGTGTTTCATTCATCCAATTAACATTTTTTAGGGTAATGATTCACATCTATATTTTTTTAATTTAAGCCAATAGTTATTTATTTTTTCTTTGGCTCCAGTAAAAAATACAGATGTGAATCATTACCCTATTTTTTTTTTTTTTTTTAATTGGACGAATGAAACACTTTGCATCTTAGTTTTATTCGCACCAACATGATTTTAACATTTTGGAATAATTAGTCTCACTGGTAAAGACCTTTTTTATTTAAAACCAAATTTAAAAACTAAAACAAATACTGAAGGCTGATTAAGAAACATCTTCTTGAATGTGTGTTGATTGTGTTGTTTGGATTGTAGAATATGCAGTTGTTGCCTTTAATTTCACATGGTTACAGTTAATCTTTTCATTTAAGGCCAGTTCTATGTAGTTTCAACCCAATTCAAAAACAAAAGCTAAATGCTGATGTCTGTACCATCTATGTTAGTATTGAATGTAGGCTACTTACTGTGCAGTTACTAACGTTAATTTCAGATGGTTACGGTTATTGTTTTCAATAGCCAAAAGCTAGTTTGGCCTATTTAATACCAAATAAACATCTTGTTTATGTATATTTTCCTTCTTTCTTGTTTGTTGCTTAAAGAAAAAAAAAATCGGAAATCGGTATCGGAATCGGCCATGAAAAATCATGATCGGTGCATCCCTACACCTAACCCTACCCTATACTTTATTTTCACCTTTTTGATTATTTCCTTAATTTTTATTGAAAATAAATGCCTTTACGATGTGATACAAGATTTGAAAATGGAGGGAAAAAAGTTCAGCAAAAGGTGGAATCGAACCCGGGTCGATCATGTCAAAAAGTCAAGGACACACACTTAACCATCTGTGCCACTGGAGCTGACAAAATACCACCGCCAAAATGCTAATAAAGCAGGTTATTTGCACAAAGTATAAATAGACACTCTGTATGTTTTATTCTATAGTAAACGCAATTCATACAATACATTTAATCTGAGCTACTTTAAGACCATCTCCGAACTTTCTACCAAGACTCTGCTGTTCTTCAGCTGGTTCTTTCTGTATACTTTGATTGACAGATGTCTCGTCCAATCAGCGGTGAGTAATCCCAAACCAATGGCACTGTCTCAAACTATACCTACCTCTTCAGTTTGTCTGATTTGACGTTGTGTTTTCTGACTTGTTATAATGTTTTCTGAATTGTTATTTTGTTGTTCAGATTTGCATTTGTGATTGTTATTTTGATTTGCATTGTTATTTTGATTTGCATTTGTAATTTTCACGGCCACCGTAGAAATGCACCTACACACATACGCTGTTAAAATATCAAGATGAAAGTCATGGTTTGTATCAATAAAATGGTTGAGATACCCCTTTATCCGGTCTGATTTTTCGGGCTTAACACCCGCTGTGTTCAAACGCATTTGTAGTTAAACGTCTAAACTTTTATTATAATCGTAATATAATGAGTTTGTGTGTCTGGTACAGTTCAATGGGTCAAAACAGTTATTTTTCTAAGATGTTGCAATATCTGTTATGTATATGTATAATAAGCAGAGTAATTGCAACATAAAGTGGAGATAAGGTTAGAAAGCATGAAGCTTGCGGTGTCAGCTGAGTCCGAATCAAGGCTCGACCCATAGCAGCGCTTCTTAACAACGATGTCTCAGATGTCAGATAAAAGTTAACCATAAATGAATGAGTGATCGTTACAAAAGTGTGCATCAAATACACTGAAGACAGAAGCTCAATCGTGTGTGACGCGCTAGAACAGGCCTCAGTGTTTTTCCTGTGTCTCACACACACATTTGACTGATTTGAGCGTCTCTTTTCCTGTTAAAGGCAGTTGGCAAACCCACTCGAAGGAGCACAGCACCTCCTGCTGCACAACACCGGCACGACAGCTGATGGAAAACAAGCATGGGGCTGAGGAGAGGGTTACAAAACTGCTTGATTGGCCCGATCCGATCCTTGAGATCAGCTCAGGACATCCCTAATAGATAATCATTAAAGGAGCGTTCTGACTGACAGGCTCCCTACACAGTGTTCACTGCTCCCTACTCTGCTGAAGTGGACTTCACTGACAATAATCGCTCATCTGGAACGCCATCAAAGAAACGGGGTCACGCAGTTATAATATAACAAATACATATTGTCATTTATTTTACTTTAAATACATATTAAATACATACACAATTATGAATCTAATAAATAGTCAACATTTATACAGAGTTCCCACACCTTGGTTAACTTCAAATTCAAGGACCTTTGAAGGGCTTTCCAGGTCCAGTAGCCTCAGAGCAAGGTCACATCGTGTTATCGTGTAAGATTCATTGTTACAGTTTTCATGTGTCAAACAAATATGTGAAAGAGAGTTTTTTTTTTTTTGTGATATGGATGATATATTATATTTTTTGTATTTCTGTTTTGCATAAAACTGAAGAATATTCTGTACTGAATTCTAAAATGATCTGATATTAACTTTTGCATTAGGGTTGCCAACTTCAGAAAATGAATATATCCGACAATTGTGATTCTTTATAGGAGAAAAGGGGACAGAATAAGGGACGCTCAAAATATTTGTTCTGTACCACATGACCATGTCATTTCTGTGTCTACAGTTAAGTATGTGTATAAAAGGTTCTCAGAAATAATCATTTGTTTTGCTTAACCTATGTACAATTATTCTAAAAAATAAAGTTTAATGTCATACAAAAAATGTCAGGTATGTTATACACAAAGGATCTGCCTGAATAAATGTAACCACTATAGAGTTGTGACAGCACAAGAGTAGTAGATTAGGAGCTGAATATACTGTGAAATTACTTTGAAAGTATAACAACTGAATGTCTATGAAACTTCAATCAATAAAGCCTTTTTTTTTTTTTTTTTTAAACAATGACATTTAAAATTTTGAATTAAAATGTTTTTGCAACCATGAAGCCTATGAATTCATGAAAATGAATATTTTTCAATTAGAGAGAAGGGGAGTGTGTGGGCTGAATTTGGTGCTTGAATTTGTTCTTCACTTTGTATTTCAAGTGCACTACTCGTATCACTCAGACCTCCGTGGCACACACACACACACACACACACACACGGGGGCACAGACCAGTGTTGCAGTTTTTACTGACTTTTTTGTAAGACAAAGCGCATAGCAACTAGCGACATTTTGGATAAACCTTTTATCTTTCATCAACAGAATAAAGTCACCGGTTTCGCGCCGCGAGAGCGAGGTTTTTCCGGAACGGGAGCGTTAGCAGCACATTCAGCTGACTGAGCCTACAGACTACTGACTGAAGGAGTATAAAACAGCATTTCCAAAAATCCATACGACAATGAATATGATTGCATATATAAAGTTCAATTGTTATATAAAGTTATAAGCATGTTTATTAAAAACAAGTTTTGTAATAATTATTATTTCGGACCTTTTCATTGACATTACATTACATTTACATTCATGCCTTTAGCAGATGCTTTTATCCAAAGTGACTTACAGTGCATTCAGGCTAACAGTTTTTAACCTTTTCATGTTGATGAGAATTCAGATTCGGACCTCTGAATGTAAACTTTGAGAACCCCTGGTCTAGATGGTCTTATGACATATGTCTGCGAATACAGGACAAACTGCGTTTCATATAGCTTTCAAAAATACAGGACAATTCCATATTATACTGAACGGTTTGCAACCCTATTTTGTATGGATTTTATTGAATAGAGCTTAGGCTCATATAACCAGAAGATTTAAGATATATGAATATATAAGTTTTTCTTGCCTCATGGGTTAACATCTTAAGAAGCAAAGAACTTCAGCATTAATTTTTACCGTGTGTGTGTGTGTGTGTGTGTGTGTGTGTGTGAAACGCTGAGGTATCGTAGTAGTTTCGTGCGAGCGTGAACGTCCTGGACACAGTGCCTCATGCGGGAAACACTTAATGAAATGAATAAATGCACGTAACTAACGTAAATCAAGCAAGCTAATATGAATAGGCCATGAAGTTTTGGCAAAATAACACATTAGTGGATTTTTTCCAGAAAACTTCTTGCACAAAATAAATTCAAGCACTTTCAAGTACCTGTATCTATGTATGTGTATTTTCAAAAACTTTTTTCAGCTTCACAAACTTTGAAGGATTTCAGGGACCCGTGGGAACCGTTTATATGTTTAGACTGTTGTAGTAGTAACTCTCCTGAGGCAAATAAAGGAAAATCAATAATAACAGAGCCTCAGCTGTTACCTATGACTTTAGGCTCAATAAACTCCTAATTACTGCTTATTAATGAGGTAGTTGTTAAGTTTAGGATTAAGGATGTAGAATATGCTCAAGCAGAATATGTGCTTTCTAAGTATTCATAAACACCCAATGTGCAAGTAATCTGCATGCTAATAAGCAACCATTTAATATTGAGGATTGGTCCCTAAACTAAGTGTTTCCTGTGTTTTTATATAGACAGGGTTCATACACATTTTACTAACATTTCCATGACTTTTCCATAACTTTTGAGACAATATTTATGACCATTATTTTATACAGAATAGATGTAAAATAAGAAGAATCATCTATGTTCAAATTTATCATAGCATATGTTAACTAAAATTAATGATTATTAATTCAATTCATGCTACTTATTTACTTTATTTGTTTTAATAATAAATACAAGCTACGACGTAGCAGAAGACATATCACATCACTGAATATTATAATTTAACCAATAACCAATATTATAAAAATTAATATTAATATTAGGGAACTGTTTAGGTCTAACAAGTAGTATTCAGGCACAGAAATATACAGAAATTAAAAAACAGGTAATTCCTTAAAATGAAAGTTACAAAAGTTATTTAGTCAAGAGCCGCGATTGGTCTTTTGTCGTTTGATTAACTTTAATGATGGCACAGCTTTATTAGGCTGCTGTCACTTTAAGACCGACTGCACAGATCCAATATACTGATACACAACTGCCTACATTCACTTTAGATGAATCTGACTGTGTTTGTGAGGATACTCGCCAGGATGGGCATTTTGACATCATCTTGTGTGTATTAATAAACTGTGGATAAATAACTCGATCTAGTACTCGCGAGGTGTCTGAGGTGACTTTATGCGAGCGCACTTTGGATCTGACTGTGAGCGCACAACTACCAAATAACTCAATGGTAGTAAACGTGAAACCTGGGCGAGATATGCGCAATACCACACCAAATTAAAAAATATATTCTATAGCACAGAGATTTGTGAAATAAATTAATTTCCATGACTTTTCCAAAGATTTCTGAGTTTATTGTTTTTTTCAGAAACTTTTCCAGGCCTGGTGATTTTTTTTTTTTTTTTTGCTTTTTTTGGATTTTTTTGGGGAGTGCGAGCCCTGTTTAGAGCCTCACACACAGGGAGCTCCTCTCTGTAAAGGGCGTCAGTACTACGGTTTCCTTTTGGGTACAAATGCTGTTTTCTCTTTTCTTTTCTTCAAACAATTAAGGCACAATGCCTGTGGTTTGATTTGAACTACTGGAATCTGTGTTTAATAATCAAACAGCACTGTACTCAGTTTAGAGAAATGAACTAAACAAGAACATCTTAAACACACAACACTGACGATACTTCTGCTCTGGTACACGCGATCATTGACCTTCTGCCTCTGACATCAAAGCAAAGACATGCAAGCGATGAATTCTGGCGCAATCACATTTGTTTGTTTTCAACTCATGTCTGTCAGATATCTGACATTGAGACGCACCTATACATTCTAGTTCAAATATTTACTGAGATTTGCTGCTCTTTTTATTGCCCTTTAAACTTGACGACCTGTCCTAACCCACAGCTGCACTGGTGTTGAGTTGAACTAACCTTGTAGAAGAAATTGGAGCGTCCGACAGCTCCGATCTTGCCAATGTGGTTCATGAAGCACAGGTTTCCTTCAGTGGAGCCGTAGATCTCACACATGCGGATGTCCCCAAAGCGCCGGAGGAACTCTCTCCATACGTCCTGCCGGAGGCCGTTCCCAACACCCATGTGCACCCTGTGATCCTTCTCATTCTCCACCTAACACACACACACACACACACACACACACACATCAGGATGAAGCTTCTCAAACTCTCGTGAAGTGTCATATACACTGATGAGGCAAGACATTATGAGCAGTCATGGATCATCTCCTAACAAAGCCACATATGAAGGTCTGGGTAGATCAGATGGGAAGCAAACAATCAGTTCTGGTAATCAACATGTTGGACGCAGGAATAAAGAGCTGAGAGACAAGGGCCAAACTGTTTGGCGACTAAATCAGAGCATCTCTGAAACAGCAAGGCTTGTGGTCAGCAGTGGACCTTAATAATCTGACAGCACTGGCTGTGAAGGATCTGCTGCGGAGGCGTGGAGCCCGATACAGGGCATCTGCAGGGGTCTCGTGGGTCAGCACTATTACGGTAGCTCATGAAGGACCAACAGCATATTAGATAATGTTTGGGCTCATCGGTGTATAACTTTGGGTTTAAGTCGAGTGTATAATTAATAATAATAATTTAAAAAAAGACTTGTGAATGTTCAGAAATAGTGTGATTGGTGTCTGTCCTGCAGTGTTAGGGTGATCTGGGAGGTTCTGCATGTTTCTTATTCCCTCCGTCTCTGCTTCAGTGTGAGTCTGATGGGGTTTCATGCAGTTTCTCAGTAAGTGTGTGTGGGTGAACAATACCAGGCAGTCAGACCAGCAGAACCACTCCATTCACAACAGCCTCGTGTGTGTGTGTGTGTGTGTGTGTGTGCTGTCAGTTAAAGCTCATCACCGCACTGACAAACACAACATGCCCTGCACTCACTCACAACAGTGCCTGTGCAGAGACTGCTGTGTGGCTGCTCCTGCTGCAGTGTGTTTTGTGTGCTGTAAGTGTGTGTGTGTCTGCTCAGCGTGTGCACTGCTGTGCTGTCTGTCGTGAGCACACTGATGAATGCGGTGTGACTGTCCGGGCCGCGTTAGGGGACGGGCACAAAGACATCTTTGATAGACTGTGGGACCCGCTGATGTCCTGATGCACATGAACCGTGAATGTGAGACGTTAACAAAAGAGCTGTCTGTCAGCTAGCCATGAAAACACGGCACAACCCCACACAAACCAGAAGTTGATTTTCATTTATTCACAGAGGACATGGAGTCTGTGTGCGTGACCAGAAACACACAGTGAGCTCCAGCGCACAGATGCTTCCGGAGTCCGGGATCGTCTGGTAAACTTATGAAGACATTATTGTGGAGTTAACAGGACCAAATGATTTATAACTTCAAAAATCATAGTGTACATTCATATGAGTCATGCTCAGAAAACATCTGCATCTTAAAGGAATGGTCCACCCAAAAAAAGAGCATTCTGTCAGGATTTACTCATCTGCATGTCATTTCAGACCTGCATGACTTTCTGCCTTCTGTGAAACAAATCAACGATTGAAAAGTGCTGAGATGATCTGTTTCCTGAGAATGAGCCACATGTATGGCCATACACAGTCACTGATGTGAGGAGACAGCAGTACTGTACCATGGGCTGATTGCACAGATACCGGCACAGCTCTCCAATATACTGAAATATGGTGACGTTGTGTTTCCTGCAGTCATGCCAAAACTGAGAGGCTGAGAACTTCTTCTTCAGGACACAGGTGGCACCTACAGGACAAGAGACAGACGTGAAACAAACCGTTGTGCAGATGAGCTCAAACATTCAGTCTGATAGAGATAATACATTATACAGGCATGCTCCATTACCATTAGAGTTTATTCACAAGACAATTCTGTTTGGTTTTGGTGAAAGGGCAGCAAATAAAACGGGAAAGAGACAGCTTGTGTACTGAAAACATCATCTGTACTGAAAGACTGGATGAATTAATCAGTGAAGAAATTTGGCCTTTAACGAATGGCTTTGTCATTTATCCAAAGTCTTTGAAATGAAAGCTTGTCCATGATCATCGAAGGTGAAATGTAGCCGAACAGTACACGGACTTTAAAAATCGACCTATTACGCAATGAGGCATGTACACTTGAAGCAGACTGATCAATGGTCTCTAGCACAGGGTTTAGCGCTCGGCTGGTTGCTCAATCATAATGAAAGTGCTGGATTTAAAGATCTGTGCCATATAGACCAAACACTGTCAAACATTTGCTGCCTTTACTTTGCATCAGAAACACAGACTCTAAGGCTCAAAAACGGCTGTATTAATAGACTGTAACAGTTTCCCAGAGGACTTAAAGTCTTCCTTAAAGCACTATAAGCCAGGGGTCTTCAGCTCCGACCCCAATCAAACACACCTGAAGCAGCTAATCAAGGTGTTCAGGGCTACTTGATCATTACAGACAGGTGTGTTGGAGCAGGGTTGGAGATCCCTGCTATAAGCCAAGCAGCTATGAGGAGAAGCACAACATTACAAACTGATATATGAAGCAAAGAAGTACATGAAAATCTGACAGAAGGACAAATGTGTACCTAAGAGCTACAATCCCATGAAGCACAGTGAATGACAGAATCCAAATAAAAAGGATGGAACTGTTCTTTTAAAGTTGTTTATTGCGTCTACTACAGACACAATAGAATTTAGTTTTATTGCAAATTATGCACATGCACAAATATTTAAGTATTGTGATAATGTAAGGAGACTATTTGTGAGGGTTCATGAGAGTGGGCGGAGCTATGGGTCTCGTTTGGCGTGCAGAAGCTTGTTTTTTTACCAGGGATTCTGCTGTTAAACACGATTATTTAATACACTGAAATAATGAGAACTGATGGCTTCAACAGAACCGTATAGCAGGGCTGTCCAAACCTGTTCCTGAAAGGCCACTGTGCTGCAGGGTTGAGCTCCAGCTGAACCAGCTCATCAAGCTCTTCAGCATTACTAACACCTGTGTGTGTGTGTGTGTGTGAGAGCTGGAGCTCCAGGAGCAGCGCTGGACACCGCTGCCATACATCACCGAGTCTGTCCTGAAAGCTTTAGAAGTTATTGATAAAAATCTATTTCCCTGTGAAGAAACGAACGGGGCTTTACTTCCAGAACCAGACTGCGCTCTACTGCCTTGACTCTGTGTTTCAGGCTAACGGCTGGAATTATTCTAATGATATACTAATTGTATTGCATACTATAATTATTTTGTCTGTTTAAAATTTAAATAAATGCAAAATGGAGTAATAAATCTTAAAGTAATACTTCACTCCAAAATAAACATTCTGTCATCATTTACTCTCTCTCTCTCTCTCTGTGTGTCTCTCTGTGTCTCTCTCTCATCGTTCCAAACCTGCATGACTCTCTCTCTTCTACTGAACTCAACAGAAGATAGAGGAATGCTTGATGAACGCCGGTCTACAAACAGCATTGTACTCCTCTGACTGTCATTTTATGGGAAAAACCCATCGTGAAAGAGAGAGAGAGAGAAAATGCTGACAGAATGTTCATTTCTGGGTGCCTTGAGAGAAGTCCTAAATATCAGGACTAGAAGAACTGCTTCATCACATCAGTTACATCTGCAGTAATCAGAAAAGGTTGGATTAGGAGAATTACCCAATTCAATGGTCCCTCCGATGCCCACGAGCGAGGCAGCACTATGATACAGGGGAAGCGGCGTGTAGATGACATCACTTCCTGTGGCTCCGTACACCCAAAACCCTCCTGCTGCCTTCAGGGCCTGTAAATGTGTGATGACCGCAGCTTTGGGCAGCCCTGCAACAGTGACACACCATTACAAGACATCAGTGCTGTCCATGTGAGAGCACTTCTGTCCTCTTCTCCTCTACACACTCCTGACAGATACTGGAGCAGATCTCAGGTGCTCTTACCTGGGTTTATAACATGCCCAGTGACAAACATGAACTTACTCAACCCTAACGCAGCATTTGACCGCTGTATTTACAGAAATCACTGCACTTTTACATGGCAAAAACATGCAGAAGACTGCACATCAAATCTATAAAAGCATTTGCTGTTTACTCAAAACTAATCAGCTCCTGATGAAAACATTTGAATAATTATTTGATTTCCCTCAGAGAGTGATTTAATCATGTTTATATGCCTTTGGGAAATATTTACTTGACATATCCCCTGAGATTTAAGGTTAATATTTCAGCATGTTAACGACACATGTGCACACAGTTCACGCTTCAGAGGTTTTACCTGCAGTTCTTTCACGAACCACAGTTTAGGAAACCCTGATTTAATGTGATGCGTATTACAATAAGTCCAGGTTTCACAGACAGAGATTAGATTAAGCCAGGACTAGATTTTAGCTTAATTAGGAAAAGCACATCTTGCCTCTCGAGGAGAATCAATGGCAGTGACATTTTTAAGTTTCTTTCAGGTAAAACAGCTCAGACGCGCATGTTAGTCTGGGACTAGACTTAAGTCTTGTCTGTGAAACCAGGCGTAAAAATGTAACGAAGAACAGAATAGATTTTCTTTCTTTTTTACATCAATACGGCACACAACAATCCCGTTCAAATGTGTGAGATAACTGAGTAATCTACGCTCCTCATCACGTCACGGACTACAGCGGCTGCAATGAGCCAGCACTGCGTCTGACGTTCAAGCTCTACAGACACAAACGGTCTGCAACCGCTGGAGCTATTAAACAGTTTGAGGAACACACACCGGTGGTTCCGGAGGTGAAGATGTAGAGCGTGGGGGTCCGGAGGCAGCGGACGGAGCGGCGCTCGGCTGGGACGGGCTCCCTCGAAGCCTTCTGCATCTGATCCAGCAGACTGTGCACGCCGGGACGAGGGCTGTCCCGCCTCATACACCACACTGTGATCCCGTCCTGCTGGAGACTGGGGAGAATGTCCTCTAACGTCTCCAGCAGATCTGCAACAGCCATAACAACCACATGATACACTATTACACATGATCAACACTTGCACATTTATACTTCATGCTTTACCTTTGTTTCCTTCCTTTATACACAGCACATTCAAAAAGAAGCCACGCTCAGTTCATGTGCCAGAAAACACTATAACTGATGAAACCATAGAAAAAAAAAAGTGCATTGCTGTGAATACAACGGACTGAATCTGATGCGGAAGTGAGATTTACAACCTTTAAACCTGTTTTATAGAACTTTTGTCTACTAAGAGTTTAGCTTTTTTCTTCCTGAGAGATGTTTCGACACCGGACTTAGACTTGCGCAGTAAAGCAGCACCTGTGGACAGAGCAGTGGCGCTCTTCTTTCAGCTTCAGACGGGGGCTGGGAGATTATTATTGTTGCTATTTATAAATCTGTGGTTTTGGGTCAGGGTCCAGACTACTCGTTTGAGGACCGTTTATCAGCTCAGAACAGGTTTACTCGGGAACCAGAGAGAAATTCAAGCACTTTTCAGTGACGTTCAACTATTTCCAGCACTTTAAAGCTCTAAAATAAATGTTCTTTTTGATGGGATGACCAAAATATACTTTGTGGTAAACAAACGCTTATTAAAATAAAAACACACACATCAAACTACACTACAACCAGTAGATGGCAGCACAGGAGCACTCATTAACTTATTAGGCATTCATTTCTACTTTTTGCTTTTGTTTTGAAATTATAAAACTAAAATCAAATCATAAATGTTGCACTTTTTTGTGTATGAAGTAAGAAAAGTCACAAAGAGCCTTATTATTATTATTATTATTATTATTATTATTATTATTATGTTCGGTCTGCAACGGAATCACACAAAGAGTGTTTCTTTAATAATCACTAGTCAGTCAGCTCTGTATAATACCAGAGAAGAAGAATGGTACATCTGATACGAGTCGAATATGTTCATTTTCTATATAAAACTTTTTTCACATGTTTCTGTCGTTAATAAAAGTAAGTTTTGCATGCTTCCCAACTCAAGCTCGTTGCTGTCAAACGTGTATTACACAAAGAAATAAACGCGTAATATTATTAATAACTGCTCTATTAAAGCAAGACAATAGTAATGTGTAGAAGTTGTGTCGCTGCTCTCAGCTGTCAGTCTGGAGCCCTGCTGTATTCCCCATCAGAGTTAAGCACGCGCGCTGTTACCTGCTCCGACCACCAGCAGCTCGGCCCCGCAGCAGCGGAAGCAGTGCAGCAGCGACCTGGACCTGATGTTCGTGTTCAGGAACGCCACCGCGCAGCCCAGCTTACACAAGCCGAACCACACCGAGAGGAAGTCGGGCTCGTTGCTCATCAGGAGCGCCACCGTGTCTCCTTTTTTCACCGCGTCTTTAAAGACGCGCGCGACTCTGTTGCTCCGCTCCTCGAGCTCTCCGTAGGTGTACGTCACTCCTTCATAAATCAGAAAGGCTTTATCGGGAATCCTCTGGGCTTGCTGAACAAACCTGTCCACGACCGTCACGACCCGCGAGGTTCGTTTGTAGATCTCCAGGCGCGCTCCGTACCGGATGACTCTCGTTAAAAACAGCGCGTCTTTCCAGAAGTACGGGAACCAGAGGCGCTGCGCGAGGTGCGCGGAGAGGATCCCCGCGAGCAGCGCCGCGATCCATGACCACATCTCTGACTGTCTAACCGTTACCGTCGCTGAACTGCCGCGGGTGAGCTGTGTGACGGGTGTTACAGCGATGCCATCCCAATTTATGCAACCTTCCGTGTGTCACGTGACTGTTGGTGGGCGTGTCGCCAGGGCCACGCGCTCGGCCCTGTTTATCCAGTTTAATGTCTGTGATAGGAGTTACCATAGTAACAGGGCGTGGCGCATAGGCTGGTAGCACCACGCCCATAAGAGAGCGAGCGCTCGGATGTTTGTGGAATGCGCGCGAGCTGCTACTTTAATCAAATGCATGTACGCTGCTATCTGAGGGTGTGCGTGTAGGGTCACATTTGCATCTCATAAACAGCGCGTCATCAGCAGTAGTGCTTCTAGCAGCTGTAGATCTTCACATTTGATTCTTTTTCATAGTGATTCGTTGTAATTGAATAATTGCATTTTGGATAAATGCTTTTGGTAGGAATCAGGTATTGTGAAATGGTAAAGTTGGGTAAGCAGGTGTTTCTTCTGTTTCAGTCATGACTTGTCAGGATGTCAGTGAAGTTCATTAACAAGCCATGATTGGAGAGCGATCTAAAGCTCTGGACTGCTGTGCTTGTTGAGCATCAGTCAGAACACAAGACTTCTCCATCAAGGCCTGGAACAGGGTTGACTCTTCTGTCTGTATGTTGCAGTTCTTTGAGCCAGAGTGTTCAAAATGTGTCTCAAACTAGTTACAAGTGTCTGCTGTGAGATGAGCTCACTGTTATCTCTGCAGAACAAACAGAAAAGGCATTGTTAAGTTTCAAACGCCGACCAGTGAAATGTTGCAGTTCGTCCCTGGAGTGAGGTGTAACATTATAAAATACGGATTATGACCAAAAAATGGATTTTGAAAGTTTTTTATTCAACACTACTTTACAAAAAATGTGTGTGTGTGAAAGCATGTTTGGTACTGGCAGTCAAAATAATTGGCCCTAATAAAACTGAACCGCCTCGGTTTGTGTTTCTCTTCCAAGACCAGCTGAAATTCAAAGAAAACATATAAATACAACAAATTAGCTTGGGGAAGATTTTTAACATGTTTCATTGATGTTACAGCTAACCCAGAGTCTGTAGCCATGAACTAGCTGACCGTACAGATAACATTAGCACTAACTATCTACAATAAACAGAAGATAACTGAGCTTGTAACGCTTAACGGAAGCTGTTTCTAATAATAATGGGGTCAGAGTACACTGTGTAATTAACTACAAAGCAGGCACTGTCATCACAAAAATAAAATGACTTTCTAACCTCAAAACGAGTTTTTCCCTCCAGAACCTGCTGTGTCTCCCCCAGGGCTGGAATAAACGCGTGACCTCAGTCAGCTGGTCTGTAACTTGTTTGTGAAACTGGAAGTGTTACATCTGACCGGTGTTACGATCATCCCCAGGCTCCCCAGTGTAGGGCCCGTGGGAATGCTGCGGCCGGTCCCAGTGTCTCAGGCTGAACGGAAGGGACTGTGTAGAGCTGTGTTCAGTGTTTGATTAAAGTAGCCCCATGTCTGAGAGTAAACTGTCATCCGGCTCTGTTTCTGACGAGGGGGAGACTGGGGACGGCTGTAACTCTTTTCACTTCAGCGTCTGTGACTCACTGAACTTTTAAACTAGAGTGTTCAAACTTTTATACAAAGTAGCCACATTTGTTCACTACAGAATGCACCGGTTCAAACCGCTCCACACAGCCCTCATGAGCTGATGTCAGATACACAGAGTGCCTTTGTTACAGTCGACCCCACTACCGAGGTAAGAAACGATCAGACGGAAGAAGCATAAACAGCAGCCTCACCAGGCAATTTACTTTAAAATGTCTTTCCTTCTGCTGTTTGCATTGGTCACAGAACCACTGTCCATAGATCTGAGGTCCTCCCCTTCATGGCGTGCTGCATTAAATTAAGATATTTTATCTCATTCTCTGGCTATAAAACGAATCTTCACAAAAGTGAGTGTTTCCATGTTAATGCATTGCTATGAGTCTGTTGCAATCAGATGTTCCCGTTCAATGAAGTAAAATGGCATGCAGATACCTCGGTGTCAGTATTACTAGATCTTTAAACGAATCTTTTAGCTGCAAATCTCCTCCCTTTGTTGGAACAGACTCAAGGTGATGATACACAGGGCAATGTTGCTAAGTGATGCATGGGCACTCTCCCATTGAGAATGAACACATCTATCTGGATGCTTTAGATCGGCCGTGGGCCCCGTGTCTGTAACCCTAAGCCTCTGCTCAGTAAAGTCTCCCCGTGGATCATCACCTTAAGTCTGATTACAGAGATGGAGCAGCGTACCCTTATCACTGATTGGTCGTATCAGTGTACTGAATATGAATGTTTTTGCAAAAATCCTAAGAATTTCTTTTTAATCTATCGATCAGATTGTTACTCTTTTTTTTTTTTTGTGAAGTAGTAAAGCTCCCAGAATTTAGAAATCATTACTTCATAGATGTCAACTGAGTGGTGGGCTTTCTTTACCCAGTCTTATGTTTTGCTATTGGTCAACATTAAGCTTGTGGCCAGGAGTGCTCTTAATAATATAAGGACAGCATGGGAGTAAGTTTTGAAGAGGTCTGCTGGTCGGGTGCGCTGGACAGAATACCTGCACGTCTGAGCCTGATACAATTCAAAGGTTTTCACAGAATTCATTTCTCAAATGCCAGGTTATCTGAAACCTTTCCTAATTTAGAAGAAGCAGATGTGACATGCCATGCGTCTCAGGCTCATTTGAAGCATATGTTTTTACCAGTCCTATGTTGCAGAACTACTGGGTTAATTATTTTACAGTTGCGTCTAAGTGTTAAGTCAGTTTTGGTGCCCTGATGTAGTGATTTTTTGGGGCACCAAATGTTTGGTCTCAGTTCAACTCTAAACAACTGGATATTTTAGCCTTCACTTCCTTTTTAATCTAGGCACTGCATTGTCTCCAGTAGAAATCTAAGAAGGGACAAATTAATAATAATAATAATAATAATAATAATAATAATAATCTTTATTTTCTATAGTGCCTTTTAAAGGAGCCATGTGTAATGTCTGGCAAAAAAATCAAGTCATACTCCACATTCCATACCAGATGGGGGCAGTATGCCTCAATAAAGTGAATTGGTCTACTCTAGAGTAACAAACGAGAAACGGCATAGTCTCTATGCTCCGCCCCTACCTTCACAACAACCCTAGAGCCATAGCCGAAGCCTAAAGGACGTTTTGCCTCCAGAGGAACGTTGGGTGATGTCAAGTGATTTTGAAACATGACATCTTCAAGCTACTCCCCTTCACCTTTACCAGTGAATATGTTCATATTCATTTTGTTCATATTACATTTTGAATTGTATATACACATTATTTGAATTAAATTTATTTGACAGACAGCATTCTGTCAACATCAGACAGCTGATGTTGACCAAGCTAGCGCCAACCAACGTAACCAGAGCTGCCAACTCTCAAGCATTCACCGTGAGACACACGCAATTGACTCTTTTCACACGCTTTCAAAAACTTGACCGCTCTGAATATAGTGAGTGAGTGCGCGCGCGGCCGGGGCGCTCTCTCTCTCTCTCTCTCTCTCTCTCGGGTTCATTATCATCGAAGACATTTTTAAGCTTCTTAGGTAATGTTACATTTTAGCATCAGCTTGGTAGAGACAGGCTTTGGTAGATAACAGGTGAAAACCGGATCGGATCTGTGGGTAAGTTATAGCTAGCTAATTATCAAACGCAGCTACGGTTAGCCATCGCTAACATTAGCACGTTTATCGAACAGCCTTCGATACATTTCTATGTTTATAACTTCCCGAAAAAAATACGCAAACATATAAAACAAACTGCTAGCGAAATACTAACAGCATCTTACTTACCAATCCAAAAGAAATGTTGCAAGTTTCGGAGTCGAACCTCATTTCTTTCAAGTCCATCAGTTGTCTCCAGCGATGGAAAGCAGTGCCGATGTTTACTCTGTTTCGGCTCCTTTTCTTATCGGATTTGATTTGTGATTCCGAGCGCGGTTGCTTGACATCAGCTTCAAGTACGCCCACAAGCCGTGGGAGTTATTCGTGTATTGCAGGTTGGCTGGTGGTTATGTTGCCCGCATACCGCCTCCCATGGCCGAAACTGGTATTACGACACCTGTCGGGCCGTGGCTAGTAATGCTAATGCTAATTAAGGTTGATATCTCTGCAGCACTATAACTTTACATTTTTTTAATGACATCATCGCCCTTATTTCTTCTCATTCTTTTGATGCGTGTAGGTCATTTTTTGGATATTTTTACCTCAATTTTTACACATGGCACCTTTATAGTGTATCTTTAATTTTTTTTATTGAAATTATACATAAACACTTAAACAATTGATTGATTATAAAATAAGCAAGAAAAGAAAAGATGCATTCAAAACACTTAAAATAATATAGAATTAAGACCAAAAAATCAAGTAAAAGCTACCCTAAAAAAAGTTTTAAGGTGAGATTTAAAAACGTGTGTCTATATGGTCCTAATGCACTGTGAGGAGGAGAGCTTGAGTGGTCAAAGACTCTCTGAGGATCACAGCTGGACAACTGCAGAGATAAGACTTGGGGTCAAAAATCCACATGAAATTAAATAAAAGGATTTTTGGCTACAAACCCAGCAGATGGGTCTGGTGCAAACAGGGATAAAAAGTAGCCCATGCCCACAGTGAAATATCCTGCTGGACATCTTGTTCAGAGACATGGCATCATAAATTCTATCAGATACCAACAGATTAAAGATCTAAACCTGACTGCCTCTGTTAGAAATCTCATACTGGGCCGTGGTTGGATCTTCCATCAGGACAATGATCCAAAACAAACATCAAATCAACACAATAATGTGTCAGGAGCACATGACCGTCCCAGTCCCCTGACCTGAACCCTGTAGAGAACGAGTGAGTGAACTGAAGAGGAGAAGCACCCGCATGGAGCTGGGAATCTGAAGGATCTGGAGAGATTCTCTGATCTCCTGTCAGGTGTTCTCCAAACTCTCCAGGCATTATAGAAGAAAACTTGGATGTTGCAATAACTGTGGCAAAAAAAAACAAAAAAAAAACACCTTTATTTCATAATGAGATTTTCCCTCCACTTTCCATTGGTATACTTCAATGATAGGCTAGAATTTTTTTTATTTTTTTTTTTTTAATGAAAGATCAAAAGGATAAACAATGCAGATGTATATCCACAGCCACCTTTGCTCCTATTAGTGGAGGGCAGAGTAAACCTCTCTCTGCTGTAAAGCGGTTACAGAGGAACTGATCTCAGCTGTATGTAAGGGGATGGTAGTAACCCGTCAGCCATATTAACATACTGTTCTGAAATGAGCAGATTAAAAATACATCACGATTTGCCTGAGAAACTAGAATTTAATTTAAGATTCTAAGAATTTAAGTCAAATGATTTTATTTTCAAACGTTGCACTAAACAAAAATATAGTTTTGATTAAAAAAATGTACATTCTTACCTCAAAATGATTTTTTCTATATTAAATCTGTATTCATATAAGGATGTGTGAGGAAGTGAGTAAAAACTGAAATGATCATAAGACTCCCAACTTATCCCTGATTGGTGCTCGTGCTACTTCTGAGGCCACTGACCAATCGACTGGCAGCAGTCGCTTATCTGTCACGTCCGGTGTAGACAGCCAGATTCTGACCGAGGTTCTTCTTTGTGTCAGTCTGTGTGCTACTTTGGATCATTCAGTCCTTTATGTGGAACATTTTGTTCACATCCAAATGGGGTTTTTGTGTTACACTGGCCCAAGGAACTGCAGATTGTTAACATGCAAATGACAGTGTGATGCTGTGAATGCAACAGTGGCCCTGTTCAGTCATTCAGAGAAACACAATGGCTCCCTGTGGAAGTCTTGACAGAGCTACAGTAAGTATTTTTTGCACATTTACACTAACTGTAAGAGATCTAAAACATGAAAACAGTAATTCCTGTACTGCCTGATAAGCAAAGTATATTCAATATTTTTTTCATAACTATATCCATTTACAATTCATATATCATAGTATAATTTGAGATTGATTTTAAGCCACACTGCTAAAGAAGCATCTGTCAGTATTGAAAGTGTGCTGTAACAGTCCTCTTGAGGTTTAGCGCCATCATGTGGGTGTCTTCATTATCTCTGCACTGCTTTCCACTTTTTATTCTGACAGTAAAATACTTACGTTTTTGTTAATAAATCCAGAAGCCAGATGTTGTTTTTGATATCCATTTATGATATATATGAACATCATCAACATGATACTAAAAATCCTGATCCATACAAGACAACCAAAAGTTAATGATGATCAAAAGTTTGTTCAAAAGATTGTTTTCCTCTTCTGCTCAGCAAGACTGCCTTCACTTGATCATAAATGCAGTAAAATAGTAATATTGTGAAATATGATTACATTTAAATTTAGTCATTTAGCAGATGCTTTTATAGAAACAACTTACAAATGAGGACAATGGAAGCAATCAAAACCAACAAAAGGGTAATAATATGTAAGTGCTGTGACAATCTCAGTTAGCTTAACACAGTACATGTAGCAAGGTTTATTTATAATAAATGAAAAGAAAACAAGTAGATAGAATAGAAAAAGAATAGGGAACGCTAATGTTAGAGGGTCTTTTTTTTTATAAAAATAAAACCAGTCAAAAGAATACAAAAATAATAGAAAATGTTAGTGTTATTTTTTATAATAAATAAAAAGAAAGCAAGAAGACAGAATTGAAAAAGAACAGAGAATACTATAGTGTCAGAGGCTCTCTTTTTTATTTAGAAAAGAATAGAATTAGAACAGAGAGTGTTAGAGTTAGAGGGTCAAATAAAGATGAAAGCGCTGTGTTTTCAGCCGATTCTTGAAGATATCTAAGGACTCAGCTGCTGGGATTGAGCTCAGCAGGTCATTCCTCCAGGAGGAACATTTAATGTAAAAGTCTGTAAAAGTGATTTTGTGTTTCTTTGGGATGAACAATCAAGCGATGTTCACTTGCAGAACACAATCTTCTAGAGGCATATAAGTCTGAAGTGATGAAGGTAAAGGGGTGTGACATGCGTTCTTTTTGGCTTGTTTAAGACTAATCTCACATTCTGGATTAGTTATAGTGAATTAGAACTGGCTGTAAGACCTGCCAAGAGAGCGTTGCAATAGTCTAGCCTGGACAGAACAAGAGCTTAAACAAGGATTTGTGCAGCATGTTCCGAAAGAAAGGGCCTGATCTTCTTGATGTTGAATAAAGCAAATCTGCAGGACTGGACAGTTTTAGCAATGTGGTCTGAGAAAGTCAGCTGATCATCAATCATAACTCCAAGGTTTCTGGCTGTTTTTGAAGGAGTTATGGTTGATGTGCCTAACTGGATGGTGAAATTGTGATGAAACAGTGGGTTTGCTGGAACCACAAGCAGTTCTGTCTTGGCAAGGTTGAGTTGAAGGTGATGGTCCTTCATCCAGCAAGAAATGTCTGTTAGACAAGCTGAGATGGGAGCAGCTATCGTCGGATCATCAGAATGGAATGAGAGGTAGAGTTGAGTGTCATCAGCATAGCAATGGTATGAAAAGCCATGTTTCTGAATGACAGAACCTAATGATGCCATGTAGACAGAGAAGAGAAGTGGTCCAAGAACTGAGCCCTGAGGCACCCCAGTAGTTAGATGTTGTGACTTGGACACCTCACCTCTCCAAGATACTTTGAAGGACCTATCTGAGAGGTAAGACTCAAACCACTGGAGTGCGGTTCCTGAGATGCCCTTTGCCAGTAGGGTTGACAGGAGGATCTGGTGATTAACCGTGTCAAAAGCAGCGGGCAGATTAAGCAAGAAATGGCTTGAAGGAGATGAGATGGAATAGGATCAAGCGGACAAGTAGTAGGATGATTAGAAAGGATGAGTTTGGAGACTTCTGCCTCAGAGAGTGAAGAGAAGGATGTGAATGAGTGTATGTTTGCTGGTGAGATGTGCTTGACAGATTGTGGTGTGGAAAACTGTGCACTGATGGTTTTAATTTTATTAATGAAGAACGTGGCAAAGTCATGAGCTGTTAGAGTTGAAGCAGGAGGGGTAGGAGGAGGACAAAGGAGTGAGGAAAATATTTTAAAGAGCATGCGAGAGTTAGACAAATTGTTAATTTTGTTGTGATATGTCCTTTTCAGCAGTGGAGACATTAGTGGAGAAGGAAGATTTAAATAATTTAAAATATCAGCATTAAATTAGCATCATTACTCCAGTCTTCAGTGTCCCATGATCTTCAGAAATCATTCTAATATGATGATTTACTGCTCAAGAAACATTTCTGATTATTATCAATGTTGAAAATATCTGCTTCATATTTTGTGGAAACTGTGTTTAACTGCTATTCAAAAGTTTGGGGGTAAGTTAAAAACAAAAACTTAAATTGATCAAAATTGACAGTAAAGACAATTTTAACGTCACTAAATATTTAAAATAAATTCTGTTGTTTTATTGACTTTCTATTCATCTATGAATCCTGAAAAATTAAATGTATCACCGTTTCCACAAAAATATGAAGCTGCAAAAATGTTTTCAACACTAAACAAATTTGATAGCCTAATAAAATAAATGCTAAGTGTAACTTACATAATAAATATGTGTTAAAGTGTTACTTAGTCGTAAAACATTAATAATGCACTTGTGGTCAATACAAAGGATATTGTGTGTTTATTGTCATACTTTTCTAATCCTATAAAACAAACAACTCGCCATGTTTTATATTAATGAGAGCATCCCAGGTGTGAGAAGATTTACTCATTTTATTATAAATTACTCAAAAATAATCTAAAGTAATTTACACAGAGACAGTATTTTTATATGTGTGTCAGTAGTCTCACAGCCAAGATGCCTGCTTAAGAGACAGCTTTATCGGGTTATTATGAGAGGTTTAGACTTAAAAGCAAACGTTTTTATGCTTTCTGGTGATATCTGTAAATATTTGTTTCATGAGAATGAATATAATGATCGGCTCGATGAGGCTGAGGTTGAGAAGGCAGTCTTGCGCATGCGCAGTAGCGCGTGAGGGTATTTAAATATGGGGTGAAGATCCCAGCAGCTCAACACAAGCAGTTCTCAGCAGTGTGAGAGTTACACGCCAGCTCGTCACGATGAGCTGGGCCATCAGCACTCTGGCCGTCGGGGTGGTCACTCTTCTGCTCATTCAGAGGAAGTTGTACCCCTACTTTTGGGACGACTTGATGTATTACGCGAGAGTTCGGCGCGTGGGGAGCGCGATGATGGCGAGGATGAAGCGCGGAGTTGTCACATATCTCCAGTGCTTTGAGCTGCAAGCCAGAAACATCCCGGAGAAACCCTTCGTTGTGTTCGAGGAGCAGATCCTCACCTACAGGGACGTGGATGCGCGGAGTAACAGATTCGCACACGTGTTGAGGTCGCACTGCGGTCTGAAACACGGCGATGTCGTGGCGCTGCTGATGAACAACGAGCCGGACTTCATCTGCGTCTGGTTCGGACTCTGTAAGCTGGGCTGCGAGGTCGCGTTTCTCAACTTCAACATCAAATCTCAGTCGCTGCGGCACTGTTTGCGCAGCTGTGGAGCTAAAGCGCTCGTCATTGGCCCAGGTAAGAAACGCAACGCAACGCAGCGCGCAGGTATCATAGCTCGCGAGCTCTGAGCACGACCTGAGATGCGTGCGTGTGGCGACACGTTACACATCAGCAGTCTACAGTATAAAGTGTCGGAGAGATAGCCCTCGGGTCACTGCAGCTTCCCTTCAAGCTAAACCTGTTTCATCTTGTGAGATCATCAGCAGTGTGTGTGTGTGTGTGTGTGTGTGTGTGTGTGTTTTTGTGTGTTTGTGTGTGTTTGTGTGTGTGTTTGTTGTGAAGAATGTAATTGTTCTTCACGTTTTGTGGGTGTTTTTTTCGTCTCAAGTTGTAGTTGCTGCCTTGCTGTTTGTTGAAAACTCAGTTTACCAACAACTTTTACACACAACACATTTTGTCACGAGGAACGTTTCTCGTTGATTTGACAAAGTCTGGTCTGACTGAGCACTGTTACAGATCAAAGTAAAAACTGACCTTTCTCTTTTTGAATTTGACAGTTTCAAGAGAGATTTGATGTTTGAAAGCTGGCCCGAATTACAAAATGTATGAATTCACAGACATTCTGAGATCGACCCCGAACATTCCATCGTTCCATCAAGTCTATGGATATATATATTTCATCACACATACACACTAATTAGACAGCTTGAGTCCAAACATTCACACCCAGACAGCAACATAGTGTTGGCCCACATCTGGCCCGCGTGGATGTGTGCCGGATCTGGGCCGAAGCTGCTAGCTGTCTGCTGAGTTCAGTGAATAAACCGTCTTTGGAAGTTGAATTTTCTTCAGTCCTGTGTCTCAGGATACTGCATGGGTAAAGACACATCCTCAGTGATTAACTCGGGTTAAAATGTGAATTTACCAAAGTTAACGTTCGATCATTTAATTTGTGACTGTTTGAATGCTAGACTGTCAAGTATGTCTGCAGCAATCAAGACGCTTTAATAAGAGCTTCTTAAATGTCTACAAATCAGATCAGAATATTCGGTACAATTAAGTTCTTTTAATATATTACCATATTGACATCATTTACTTTGAAACATACAGTTGTGCACATAGTTTACACACCCCTTGCAGAATATGCAAAATGTTCATAATTGTTACAAAATAAGAGGGATCATGAAAATTGCATGTTATTGTGTATTTAGTACTGTCCTGAATAAGCTATTTCACATAACAGATCTTTATATATATATATATACTCCACATGACAAAATAATAACTGAATTTATAAAAATGAGCCGTTCACATACGTTTACATACCCTTGAATCTTAATACTGTGTGTCATATTCTGGATAATCCACAGCTGTTTTTATGTTTTGTGATAGTTGTTCATGAGTCCTTTGTTGGTCCTGAGCAGCTCAACTGCCTGCTGTTCTTCACTCTTTTTCACTCCCCAGCTCTTAATGCATCATGTTTCCTTCTGGAGCATCAGTAAATGTTCTCACTTTTTGTAATTTTGTTTGAGTCCCTCAATTGTCCACAGACTGAAAAGATGGATCTCAAAATCATACAGATACTGCTGGAAAGGGTTAAAATATGCAGAAGATGCTGGAAAACCAAAGAATGTGCAGGAGCTGGAGGACTTGAACTGCTCAGGACCAACAAAGGACTCATGAACAACTATCACAAAACATAAAAACAGTTGTGGATTATCCAGAATATGACACACAGTATTAAGATTCAAGGGTATGTAAACTTTTGAACGGCTAATTTTTATAAATTCAGTTATTATTTTGTCATGTGGAGTATATATATAAACATCTGTTATGTGAAATAGCTTATTCAGGACAGTACTAAATACACAATAACATGTAATTTTCATGATCCCTTTTATTTTGTTTCAATTATGAACATTTTGCATATTCTGCAAGGGGTGTGTAGACTTATGAGCACAACTGTATAACATCTATAGTGATCCTGTTGAGCATTTGAAATGATTTGTGCAGCCGCATGATGGCATGGTGTGTTTGTAGACTTGATCAGGTGTGTGGACGAGGTGCTGCCGGACGCTGGGCTGGAGGTTTGGGTGGCAGCAGAGAGCTCCACACACCAGAGCATCGGGACACTGCTGGACAAGCTGGAATCAGCCTCTCCAGAGAAGCCCGTGACTGACGCCCCTCAGCCCAACCTCATGTCCAACTTCCTGTTTATCTTCACCTCTGGCACCACAGGTACAGTACAGCAGCTTTATCATCTGGTAGAGGAGACACTGGTGTACTGACCTCAGTGCCCTTGCTAGCCGCTGAAGTTAGGGCCGGAGGGGTCACACTAACAGCTGTTTAACTGTAACGGGTCAGTGCTGGGAATGATGTTTGCATGACTGCACCTTTGTAGCAGTTGTGTATGAGTTCCTCAGTTGTAAGAAGCTGGTCATATAGCCACTCTACAGTACTCTGGATGTAGCAGGAACTCATGCACAGCTGTCACGAAACATGCACTCATTATCAGATGAACCAAAGCAATGAAATCAGAAATCAAGAAAAACACTTCCAACCCATCACTGTAAACGAATGCCTGAACATTGTGTGTAATATTGGAAAAGCACACTGAAATAAAGCTGATGCAGTTATTAGTTTGATCAAATGTCAATTATTTGTTGACATGCTGCATTTAAAGGTCTTATGAAAGATTTCTTGTATTGTAATCATATCAGTTTACATACACATCAGCATCATCTCCAGCCTGTTAGTGATATTGTAATTCAGTCAGTGCTAGATCTCAGTTTGTGTGCGTCACACGGTGTGTCCTACACGTCTGTTCTGAGCAGTAGGTCATAATGTGTCCTGTAACCGTTACAGCTTGAGTTCATGGTGCAGCAGGCCCTTCTGTTGTTCTGACTCTCTGTTCCTCAGGGCTGCCGAAGGCTGCTCGGATCAGTCACATCAAAGCGGTGATGTGCATGGCCTTCCTGCGTCTGTGTGGCGCTGGCGCCCGTGATCGAGTCTATCTGACGCTGCCGCTCTATCACATGTCTGCGTCGCTGCTCGGCATCGGCGGCTGCATCGAGCTCGGTATGATCAGCCAAACACAATGAGATCACAGTCACAGCTGCACCAGCAGAACTAGTTTTACTGCACTGTAAATACTTAAGTGACTATAGGCCTGGCGTTTACACACATGGACATCTCTTGCGAGTGCTGCTTTAATCCAGGGAAGAGTCTGAATGTAATCCTGATCCTGATGTTGGGTTTCAGGGGCGACGTGTGTTTTGAAGAGGAAGTTCTCTGCCAGCCAGTTTTGGAAGGACTGTGTGAAGTATGATATTACTGTGTTTCAGTATATTGGAGAACTCTGTCGATATCTGGTCAATCAACCAAAGGTACTAAGCTTTGTACAACATGCTGAAATATGTACTGTAGTTTTTTTTCTAGTTTACATTTTCATCAAAGATAAGATTTCGTTGTGTTAGTGTTGCGTTGATGTTGATGGAATAGTTGTCTTCGACAAAAGAATAACGTGGTCTTTGGCTTCTTTTCACACAAATTCCTTTCTACAGACTGCAGAGGAAGTGGCTCATAAAGTTCGCCTCGCCGCAGGAAGTGGTCTCAGAGCTGATGTTTGGACGCAGTTTCTCAGGCGTTTTGGAAAAATCCAAATTCGTGAATCTTATGGATTAACGGAGGCCAGTATTGGCTTTGTTAATTACACCGATGAAATTGGACCGATTGGGCGAGCCAGTTATTTTAATAAGGTCTGGTTTTATTTGATTTGAGGGTTTTTAATGCAACAGTTTAACAAAATGAAGAGTTTGATAAATGTGTAAAAAATGAGGTTCAAAGAGGAATTGCAGTTCATTCAGAAATGTGAAATGTACTTTCCGATGTGGCTCTTTTCTGTTTTATTTCAGCTCAGTTTGCCGTTTGAGTTTTTAAAATGTGATCCACAAACGTATGAACCCATACGGACAGACACAGGACACTGCATTAAAGTGAGTAAAGGTGAGATCATCATATCTGCTTTAATATACACTCATATTTAAGAGCAGACCACTGTCCATGCTCACTAGAGCACTGCTGTGTGACTCTGAAGACCGGGTCACTGGAAGGGAACGTATTAGGAGCAGTGTTACCTTTCTGTAAATGATAGACACTCTACTTGCTTTTTGTCATGTTTATGCTGGTTTGGAAAAAGTTATTTTACATACGAGAAGAACTGAAGAAAGCTGTGAAATCAGAAGGTCTGCCGAATCTTTGAGTGATGACGTGCTCAGCCCAGACTGCTGTGGTTTCAGGGGAAGCAGGGTTACTGGTGGCTCCGGTGATGTTCACCAACCCTTTCCTGGGATACGCGGGGGATAAAGCCATGTCAGAGAAGAAGCTGCTGAGGGACGTCTTTAAGAGCGGAGATGTGTACTTCAACACTGGAGACCTGATGCTTCAGGACCACAGAGACTTCGTCTACTTCAAAGACAGGATTGGAGACACATTCAGGTCTTTATTTCATGTAAATGTGCTGGTATTGTGGGGGATCAAAGCATTCGACTGCATTGAGAGGAGGAGTGAGTTACCAAAGTCATAATGACATATTATACTATGAATGCTTGAATCTGATTGGCTGACGAACATTCTGAGGTGTGCAATTATTTTCTGGGAAACACACGTGAACGTAGTTCCAGGCAGCTCTCTTGACCGCATTACAGTTCATATCACTTCACATAGTAAAACTGTAATAATGGAAATTACAGGACTAACAAAAACAACAACATGACAGATGATTTTCCGAAAGTAAATACACATGACATTTCTCACTAGCGAGGTAATAACAGCTGTTTAGAGACGCTGCTGCAGAGCACTGTTGAGAGGTCTCTCTCTCTCTCTCTCTCTCTCTCTCTGTGTGTGTCTCTCTCTCTCTCTCTGTCTCTCTCTCTCTCTCTCTCTCTCTCTCTCTCTCTGTGTGTGTGTCTCTCTCTCTCTCTTTCTCTCTGTGTGTGTCTCTCTCTCTCTCTCTCTCTCTCTCTCTCTGTCTCTCTCTCTCTCTCTCTGTGTGTGTCTCTCTCTCTCTCTCTCTGTGTCTCTCTCTCTCTCTCTCTCTCTCTCTCTCTCTCTCTCTCTCTCTCTCTCTCTCTCTCTCTCTCTGTCTCTCTCTGTCTCTCTCTGTGTCTCTCTCTCTCTCTCTCTCTTTTTTTTTTTTTTTTTTTTTTTTTTTTTTTTTTTTTTTTTTTTTTCTATGTCATGATAACTTCATTAATAACTGCATTAGAATGCAATCAACGGCTCAAGCCTCCATTACCAGCTTTAAGATGACGTTGTGAAACCAGCAAAAGAGGCGTTGGATGAGATGCGGAAGAAATAATCCTACTCACAATACTGATTGAAGTACAAAAACTGAACAAATCCCTTTAAATATATCATCTGATCGATGTCTTGAGGTGTGGTAACCGTAGTATAAGAGGAATAATTGACTCCGGGCCACTGAATTATTAGAAAAATAATGCACACCCGAGGTGGTGACGCGGCTCTTTGTTAATTATTCCTTATGTAATCCTTTGATAGGATTGTGTGTGAAAAGGTTCGGTTCGTGCAGATTATAAACCCTTCAGGGCTCTGGGAGAGGGTCTGGCCAAGACTAACCTGGTGGGACTTCTAAAGAATCTGGCCAAAAGCTCAACCTTCATGCAGTAAAATCACAGATGTGGGCACTTCCTGTCCAGAGCACCTTTGGGAATTTCCTGTCTGAGCAGAGTGGTCTTACATGAACTGAACTTTTGACACACACACACACACACACACACATACATATGAACATACACACCCTGTGTAGACTGTACATTCACGCTGATTCTTCAGAGGACCCAGATGAGAAGTGTCATGAGAGCAGCAGTGTAGTGCAGGGAAGAAGGTGTTCATGAGCTGCTTCTGCTGCTCTGGACAGATCTAGTGGCGCTTCGTCACCGCTGAGGTGTTCTCACAGCACTCTCAGAACAAAGAGTAATAAAGTCAGTCCTCATTGTGTATATGAAAACATAAAGCACCCCGCACGGGAAGGGACACAGTGCGCCAGTACAGATGAATTGTGTTTCCGAATGGCTGGTTTTTCATCTCTTGCCTGTAAAGCAGAGTATGTGAGTGTTATTTCTCCTGCGCTCTGGGTTCAGTTCTTCCTGAATGTGTGTGTGATCTGAGCGTTCTGTGTGAGTGCAGTGAGGCAGCACATTAGATCAACTACCTGTACAGTAAACGGTTTGAAACGTGATTTCACCCAATCAGTGTTGAGTGTCCACATGCTACATACAAACCTGCCTGAGAAATAACCTCCTGCACATCGCTGTCAACCTTCCCCTTCTGTCTGACTGGAGCGATCCACATGTCTGTCAAGCTGGAAAATGATGTTTAACGTGTGAGATCTTGATAACAGGTGGTTATGTTATGGGCTGTTGGTGGAGTGACTTACTCGAGGTCACGCTGCTGCGCTCACACACTCTTCTTTACAGACTGGAGGAAGAGCACTCTTTGTCTGTCTGTTGGAAATCACTTCTCTGATGTTGACTGGCCTAGCATGTGAAATATAGACTCAAATGGTTTTAGTCTTCACATCCTAAGAAGGGTCAAAATGATCTTGTCTGGCTCTCTGTGATGTTATTTGCATGTTGACCTCGTTTGGACCGCGGCTGATCAACACTGATCGTGATGTTTTGCAGGTGGAAAGGAGAAAACGTGTCCACCACGGAGGTGTCTGAAGTGCTGGGCTGCCTGGACTTCCTGCTGGACGTCAGTGTGTACGGGGTCACTGTCCCAGGTGCCTTGAGTCTCCGGCTGTGTCTAATACCTGCTGGAGGACAGATTTACAGTAGCTCTGTAGTATATTCAAATGTTGCTTTGCTGTCTATTTCTTTTAAATCGTGTTTTTAAATTATTATTAAATAAACTGTTCCAAAACTAAAGAAGCATTAAACAGATTTCACAAGTTTCCAGCAGTTCTTGAGATGAGAAGTGGAGCACTGGACGTGGTGTGACTGAAGGCTGCTGTTTTTGGCAGGATACGAGGGTCGAGCAGGAATGGCTGCTGTAGTGTTGAAGGACGGTCATGGATTGGATGGAGACAGGGTCTACAGTCATCTGCTCCACACTCTTCCTCCGTACGCATGGCCGTGTTTTCTGAGAGTGCAGGTACTTCTGATCTCTGCTGTTTGATCTTTATATCTCCTCAGCACTGGTTCAGACAGAAGTTGATATGTCAGGCCAGTTTCTCAAAAAGTTTTGAAAGTGTATATACGTGAGTCTTCTGTGATCAGAAAATGTTTCGGTGTTGAGCACTTGTGATTTGATCTGAGTGTATCTGAACACCTGGAGTGTAGCTGACAGACCCGCTGTGAGCACTGCCGTTATTAATCAGTCTACATTATTCAACTTACTTTGTAAATATTGTTGTAAAAAATTCTTTAACATCAATGTACCTGGTGGAAAAATTACTGTACCCATGAATCTGCAAAAACAGTCCACCAATCATAGAATCGAAAGTCCCATGACGCGCTCCCAATGACGTGATCGCGTCTATCAAACCACTCACATATTTGTGTCAATATGAGTATTTTGCAATAAATGTAATATGTTTTAGATTTATCTGTCATTTTTAGTTTGATTATCATTCACGATGTTTCATGGAGTTGTAGTTCTTTCCCTCACCATAATCTGTAATTACACAGATTAGAATTTTTTTTTTATTTATTTTTTTTTTTTTCACAAAATATTTTTGCTATAAATCTAAGTCTGTAGTGTTGTGACTGACCTTGCAGCTGGTTGGTTTGGTTCATTGTTTATAGCTCTTTAACAAAGACTCCCTATGGGAAAAATGAATGGGAACAATACTTGCGGAAGCAAGTCTGCTGGAAAAGTGGGCAGGCACTGTTGCACACTATAAAAGCATTTGACCGCCCAAAACAACAACACAATCACCTTTGACCCCAGTGCTGGTAATGTGATCATCATGGGCTCAATCCTAAGCAAAGGTGACCGGAGAAAATGCTTATATGTCATTAATTCTGATCTTATAACACTGCACACATTACCGGATCATTCTCTCTGTGTTAAGAACAGAATAGAGCAGCTCTGAAAGTACTGATGAAACCGTTCTGATGAAACCGCACCCTGTGTGAGTGAGTGTCATGACGTGACATACAGCCTGCATTTAACCCATCCAAAGTCCCCACACACACAGCAGTGAACACACACACACACAGCAGTGAACACACACACACACCCGGAGCAGTGGGTATCATTTATGCTGCGGCACCCGGGGAGCAGTTGGGGGTTCAGTGTCACCACAACTGAGGCCTCAGTCATGGTATTACCGGCCCGAGACTCGAACCCACAACCTTAGGGTTAGGAGTCAAACTCTCTAACCACTAGAGTTTGAGAGTTTGAGAGAGTGTGTGAGAGAGTGTGTTTGAGAGTGAGAGAGTGAGAGTGTGTGTGACCTCTTGCACATGTATGCTGCCTGCAGTGGCACTACCTTTTGTCTTCATGTGTTTTCCTGCTTTTGTTCTCTGCAGACTTCCTTAGATGTGACGGATACGTTCAAGCAGCAGAAGGGCAGACTGGTGCAGGAGGGCTTCAGTCCGGATACAGTCCAGCAGCCGCTCTTCTTCCTGGACGCTTCGAGGAAAACCTACATGCCCCTCACTGCACAGCTGTATGACCGTATAGTTTCAGGCAAGATTAGACTTTAGCTGCATTGTGGGAAATGCAGTGGACAGCATCCACATCACCAGATGGCTACAGAGATCCTTTATTTGTGTACTGCACAAGTGTGTGGCGTTTCAGGGCTGGTGTGTTTTTAGTGTTTTAGTCTCTCTGGGCCACTGAGCCCACAAATAAACTGGAATGACTTTGTTAGGATTTCTTAACATTGATACAGAAAAAGAGCTAATATTACAATCAATGCCCTCTTAACCACTTCACTCAGCTTGTAAGTGTTCCCTCTTCTTTTTATTAACCGTAAAGTTTTTAGATTTGGTTTTTAAGAGTAGAGCAGCAGCTTTACTAATGTTATCTGCTCTTGATAATTACATAGGCTAAATTAACAAATAAAAACTCTCTTCTTCATCTAAAAGTAAGACTAATTAAGGTCCCAGCTGCAGTATGTGTGTGATTTCAAACACAAGACTGTGTACGGATCCACCGATGAGTGACACATCTTCACTACAGGTTCATGCTTTTATATCAAACCGGATCAGAAATGGTTTATAACTGCAGTCATGAACGTCAAAGAGCTACAGACTGGGCAGTATATGATTTTTTTTAAATCATGTTCACCTTTGATTTGTGGTCAGTTCACAGTGTCTTGTTTGTTTGGCTGTAGTACTGGTCACTGGAGATCCTGATAATGATGAAGTGTGACTTATTCTTTTGTTTATCTCAGTTGCTCTGTAATAAAGTTTACTTTTTTATTGGTCAGAAAATCTGTTAGATTGCACTTGATCCAATAGTATTAATAACAAACTTGTAAATGCAGTTGTGTACCACACGGGGGCAGTGCTAACCTTACACATGTTGTGTATGAACGGAAACAGAAATGTGATATGTAATAAAGAACATATATGTTGAGGTGTGTGTCTCCTTGGTTAAGAAATATCCCACAGCATACAGCCTTAAAGAAACTTTATTCAAGGAGGTGCGTGTAAAATCCTCTAGAAGTAAACCTGACCTTTATTTATTTAGAAAACTGAGTTCAACCAGTTGTCTCTTTGAGATGAGAGGTATGAGTAAAATGTTTTAAATATAGGGTTGAAGCACGGGCGAGGTGTGTGTGGGTCCAACAGTGTAACTGTTATTCAGTGCTGCAACAAAGACTATATAATGCCTTTAAAAGCAACAGGCGAACAAATGATGAACATTGGGTTAACAGCAGCTTGTTTAGTGACAGTATGTGAGCACACAGCCAGAGCTGAGCGGAAGCGGAAGAGACGATAGACGCGGCAGGAGCGAGAACTGAAAACACGGACTGGAGTTTAGTTTATTACTGCATTCCTCGAGCGGAACGGATTTGATTGGCGGCGCTCTGAGGTGAACAGACATATGCGCTGAATTAATTAAATATGCGGTGAAAGTGAGTGGGTCCAATATCATTGGTCTTTAAAAAGTGGGCGGGTTTTGTCCCAATAGTTCAGACGGCCTTGGAAGAGATGAGAACTCTAGAAGTTCACACTCATCAGCTGGAGGAGTGTTCGAAAATGCCATCACTTGCATTTTAATGTAGAAACAGTCTATTGTGTAATTCGTATATCCTCCTGAATTTAGTTTTTATGTCATGACAAGGTCGGAGCATAAGAAACAAATCGAGAAAAAAGATTTTGAAAATAAATAAATAAATATAGATAGATAGATAGATAGATAGATATTTTATTCATTTTGTCCTTTGCAGAGGATGTCAGGACTATTATTAAAATATTTAAAATATAAAATAGTTATAGTTATTAAAAAAATAAAAATAAATGAAAAGGCATGTATAGGCAAAAACAATGTTTTTTTTTTTTCATCCACCAATCAGTATTTAGGTTTCAGGCTTTTTTTGGCCATATGTTGTACAAAGCTGATTGTCAGTTATGTTATAAAAAATATAACAGAATGATCTGATATACTACTGTACTTTCTGGAATACACGTAAAATATCCATAAATTGGTTATACAATGTAACTACACATTGCAGCTAATTTGCATATTAATGTGTTCTTGGGGCAAACCATAATGAAAAAGAAGTGTAATAATGGAAATAATAACTTTTTATTATATTATTTTGGGAATATTTTTTGTATGATTGTATTATTTATGTTGGGTTTATTTTTCTTTTGTTTTTTTTTTTATTGAATTGATTTTTTTAAATGTTGTTTGTCCTGGTGTCCTCTACAGAAAACTTGTTGTTTCGTTGTTGTTTCGTATTATAGTTATTTTATAATTTTAAAATTTTTATTATTTTTTTTTTTTGTTTATTTAATTAGAAAATTTAGGATTTAAATGATAATTACAAAACATGATCATATTTCCCTAAGATTGCTAAATTGGATCATTCTGTCAATAGCAGCCATACAAAGGCCAAATATAGGGTATAAAGTATAGCTTATGATCAAACCTCCAGACATCTGATATCTCTGATTGTGCTCTGTACAGGACACACTGTGGCATGTAGGGTCTCAGAGAAATGCACTAAAATATAATGTCCTCTACAGAGGACAAAAGTCTGTGCCTGGGTCTCAAGAGGATATAATAATTTGTAAAAATACAGAAAAAAAATGTAATTGAATTAAATACATTTTTGAACAATGAACTAATTAACTATAAGTATATTTATCGGTTTTACAGGAACCACAAGCTATCAAGGCTGTCACAGATTCTTTATCAGCGTTCCACTCAGAAGAATTTATAACGCATGTTTGAATATGGTACCAGGAAAACTTACATCCTCATTTACAGTCGGAAATGTGGGTTTTCTTTCCCTGAGAATGGAACCCATGACGGTAATGCTGGACTGGTTGAGCCAAAGCAGGAGTTTCATTCCTCCCTGATTGATCGGGTTTCACACATTAAGTGCAGCAGCTACTGCTCGTTGATAGATGGACTGGAGCGAGCGTCACACTTTTATAAATGACCTTGACAGAAGTTTAGGATCCTCTTCATCCTCTCCTCCACAAGCTGTGCTCCTTCTGTCCTTCAGTTCAGGGCTTTATTTGCATTTCAGGGCAAAACAGGAGCTGCTCTGATTCGTTCATCTCCTAAACTAAACTGACTGTAAAGGTTCACTGGGTTAAATCAAAGGAGGATCTAGCATGTCTCAAGGGGCTCTGGGGTGTAGAGTGGGATCTGTTGCTCTGCTGGGAATTGTATGGATGAAAATCTCAGGAATTCATGGAAAAGCGACTGTTCATATGGATGGATCTCAGAGATGGGAAAAACATGAGTCCCTGAGAGGGTGAGACTTATGACACACATCCAAACTAATGCTGCTTTTATTAGAATATAAGGCTGTGATATGTGGGCTTTTCTGAGTGAAACATTTGCCATTATTACAGAAGCATAGAGAGTGTGATAGATGTATGAACAGTTTTACACTGAACTTCTTATACTGAAGCTTGTATAATTATTGGTGTGCATGGTGTGGTCTCTTTGTTGCTTTGTCTCATAGTTCTTCTCTGTGAGTTTATTAATGCAGGTGATTTTGATCTTGAAGCTCATCAGTGTTTGTGCAGACCTAATGTGTGTGGATCTCGTCTGCAGCCTGGGCTGGAAGACTGCCTGGAGGCAACCTCTGTGTTGTGCGAAAGTCTCTAGGTCCATATGAATGTGCTTTTGAATTCCATTGGCTTTTTTTTTATTTTATTCCAATAAAGAAATCCTAGAAAACATGTGTAGTGAATTAAAGCTTTGTTCTATGCCTTGTATAAAACACATAGAAATGAAGAAAATGCTTCCAGTTTTTCTTCTAGTTCAGAATCAGAATCAGAAAGAGCTTTATTGCCAAATATGCTTGCGCATACAAGGAATTTGTTTTAGTGACATAAGCTTCCAGTACACAGAGACAACAACAACACAGAGAAGAAAAAAAAATTGCAAATAAATAAATTGTATGAACAGGTGTGCTATAGATGGTAATGGAATAGAATAGAGTAAGATGCAGAGATGTACTTGGATGGAGGGGTAACAAATAAATATAAGGATATTGCACATTTTTATTGCATAAGTGGGGAACATTTAACTGTTCATGAGGTAGATTGCCTGGGGGAGGAAACTGTTCTTGTGCCTGACTGTCCTGGTATTTGGGGCTCTGTAGCGCCGGCCAGATGGCAAAAGATCAAAAAGGGGGTAACTTGGATGTGAGGGATCCAGAGTGATTTTCTGAGCCCTTTTCCTCACTCTGGATGTATACAGTTTTTGAAGTGTGGACAGGGCAGCACCAATAATCCTTTCAGCAGTCCGAACCGTTCTCTGTAGTCTTCTGATGTCTAATTTGTAGCTGAACCAAACCAGACAGTTATTGAAGTGCACAGGACAGACTCAATGACGGCTGAGTAGAACTGTTTCAGCAGCTGATGTGGCAGGTTAGACTTCCTCAGCTGGCAAAGGAAGTACAACCTTTGTTGGGCCTTTTTCACAATGGAGTCAATGTGATTGTCCCACTTCAGGTCCTGAGAGATGGTGGTTCCCAGGAATCTGAATGACTCCACTGCAGCCACAGTGCTGTTCATGATGGTAAATGTGGTGAGTGCAGGGGGGTTTCTTCTGAAGTCCACGATCATCTCCACTGTTTTGAGCGTGTTCAGCTCCAGGTTGTTGAGACTGCACCAGACAGCCAGCTGCTCAACCTCTTGTCTGTAAGCAGACTCATCACTGTCCTGAATGAGGCCGATGAGTGTGGTGTCGTCTGCAAACTTCAGGAGCTTGACAGAGGGGTCTTTGGAGGTGCAGTCGTTGGTGTAGAGGGAGAAGAGCAGTGGGGAGAGAACACATCCCTGAGGGGCACCAGTGTTGGTGGAGCAGCTGTTGGACATGATTTTCCCCAGTCTCACTAGCTGTTGACTATCTGTCAGAAAGCTGGTGATCAACTGACAGATAGAGCTAGGAACAGAGAGCTGGGTCAGTTTGGTCTGGAGGACTGTTGGGATGATGGTGTTGAAAGCCGAACTAAAGTCCACAAACAGGATCCTCACATAAGTCCCTGTTTTGTCCAGATGTTGCAGGATGAAGTGCAGTCCCATGTTGATTGCATCATCCACGGACCTGTTTGCTTGGTAAACAAACTGCAGGGGGTCCAGTAAGGGTCCAGTGATGTCCTTCAGATAAGCCAGAACCAGTTTTTCAAACGTTTTCATGACGACAGACGTTAGAGTCACAGGTCTGTAGTCGTTAAGTCCTGTTATCTTGGGTTTCTTTGGAATGGGGATGATGGTGGAGCGTTTGAAGCAGGAAGGCACTTCACACAACTCCAGAGATCTGTTGAAGACCTTTGGCCTGACGAAGATGTCTCAGTTTTGCTGTAAACCATGGCTTATCACTGTTGAATGTTAAATAAGTCCTGGTAGGAATACATATATCCTCACAAAAACTAATATAGGATGTTACAGTCTCTGTGAGTTCATCCAGATGGGTGGTAGCAGCTTCAAAAAACTCCAATCAGTGAGGTCAAAACAAGCTTGTAAATCCTGCTCTGTTTCGTTGGTCCATCTCTTCACAGTCTTTACTACAGGTTTAGCAGATTTAAGTTTCTGCCTGTAGGTTGGTATAAGATGAACTAGGCAGCGATCAGACAGTCCCAGAGCTGCTCGTGGAACAGAGTGATATGCATCCTTTATTGTGGTGTAACAGTGATCCAATATATTACTGTCTCTGGTGGGCCATGTAACATGCTGTCTGTATTTTGGCAGTTCACAGGAGAGATTGGCTTTATTAAAGTTCCCAAGAATGATTAAAATGGAGTCCGGGTGTTGTTGTTCTGTCTCCGTGATCTGATCAGAGAGTTCTGTAAAGCCAGGCTTACGTGCGCTTGCGGAGGGATGTAAACACTCCCCAGAATGAACGAGTGAAACTCCCGCAGCGAATAGAATGGCTTGCAGTTAACAAAAAGCACTTCTAGGTCTGAACAGCACATCTTCTTTAACACAGTTACATCTGTACACCACCGTTCACTGATGTAAAAGCATGTCCCGCCGCCGCACGATTTCCCTGTTGAAACAGCTGAAAGTCTGGCATATAGAGCGCGCTGTTTGGAATGGCGTCATTCAGCCAGGTTTCTGTGAAACACAGAGCAGCAGAGTGTGAGAAATCCTTATTTGTCTGGGAGAGCAGAAGGATTTTGTCCGTTTTGTTGGGTAGAGAGTGGAGATTTGCCAGATGGATGCTAGGCAACGGCGCTCGAAATCCACGCTTCCTGAGTCTAACGAGTGCACCTGCTTGCTTCCCCCATCTGTGCTTCTTGAAGCATTTGATCAGCGCCACTGCTCCACCGACAACAACGTTCAGTAAAACGTCTGAATAATTGAAATCCAGTAAAAGATTTTGTGGTGTGTTCTGCCGAATGTTCAGCAGTTGATCCCTGGTGAAACTGATCGTGTTTGACAAACAAAAAACAGGAAAAACGAACAAAATCAGTAGAAACACTGGAGAGCCAAGCACTGAAGCAGCCGTGTGCAGTGCCATCGAGAGCATTATATCATTATAGATGTTTATATATAGATGTTTATATATATATATATATATATATATGTATTTTTATATATGTTTATTTATAGATGTTTATATATATATATATATATACACATCCCAAAATAAAAGTTTTGTTTACATAATATATGTGTGTATACTGTGTATATTTATTATGTATATATAAATACACACACATGCATGTATATATTTAAGAAGAATATGTTATGTTTATATATTAAATATATTTATATATAATATAAAATATAAGAATATAAATATATAAATGTATATATACATGTAAATATTTTCTAAATATATAATTTATGTGTGTGTATTTATATATACATAATAAATATACCCTGTACACATACATATATTATGTAAACAAAACTTTTATTTTGGATGTGATTAATCGTGATTAATCATTTAACAGCCCTAATACATATATACATATATATATATATATATATATATATATATATATATATATATATATATATATATATATATATATATATATATATATATATATATCACTTGCTTTGGTTAGGTTAGATTAGGAAACTTTATTAATCCCCATAAGGGGAACTCATTTGCCACTATTGTACACATCCCAGGATTTCTTTATTACAAACAACACAATAAATAATTAGACAATAGACACATCACAATCGATCCATCAACAACTCATCTGTACAAATCAGATGAAATGAAAAACTGAACAAAACTGATCAGCACAGATTTCCAGAGTAAATGGGTGAATACCATCAGGGTCAGTTGCACTTTAACTGCTGGTGAACCTCACTCCATTAATGTCACAGATCCAAAATTTCAATGTGATGATCTTCGAGCCACCTCTTTCTCACTTTTGCTTTGTGACATGGTTCTCCATAATGCTGGAAAATGTATGGATCATCACCAAATTGCTCATGGATCATTGGAGGAAGTCGCTCTTGGAGGACATTTTGATACCATTCTTTATTCATGGCAGTGTTTTTGGGTAGAATTATGAGAAAGCTCACTACCTTGGTTGAAAAGCAACCCCACACATGGATGGTCACAGGATGCTTCATTGTTGGCACAACACAGGACCCATGGTAGCGTTCACCTTTTCTTCTCCAAACAATCGATTTTCCAGATGTCCCAAACAGTCGGAAGTGAGATTCATCAGAGTTTGCACCAGTCTTCTGCTGTCCAATCCGTGTACTTCCTGCAGAGTTTCAGTCTGTCCTTGACATTTTCTTGGAGAGAAGTGGCTAATTTGATGCCCTTCTTGACACCAGGCCATTGTCCAAAAGTCTTGACCAACCTGCTGCCATTCCTGACTCCTCAGGAGGAGACGGTCCTGTTCCGTAGCTGAGTCCTCAGGAGGAGACGGTCCTGTTCCGTAGCTGACTCCTCGGGAGGAGACGGTCCTGTTCCGTAGCTGACTCCTCAGGTGGAGACAGTCCTGTTCCGTAGCTGACTCCTCGGGAGGAGACGGTCCTGTTCCGTAGCTGACTCCTCAGGAGGAGACGGTCCTGTTCTGTAGCTGAGTCCTCAGGAGGAGACGGTCCTGTTCCGTAGCTGACTCCTCGGGAGGAGACGGTCCTGTTCCGTAGTTGTGTACTCACTATTCGACGGTCCTGTTCCGTAGCTGACTCCTCTGGAGGAGACGGTCCTGTTCCGAAGCTGACTCCTCAGGAGGAGACGGTCCTGTTCCGTAGCTGACTCCTCAGGAGGAGACGGTCCTGTTCCGTAGCTGACTCCTCTGGAGGAAACGGTTCTGTTCCGTAGCTGAGTACTCAGGAGGAGACGGTCCTGTTCCGTAGCTGACTCCTCAGGAGGAGACGGTCCTGTTCCGTAGCTGACTCCTCAGGAGGAGACGGTCCTGTTCTGTAGCTGAGTCCTCAGGAGGAGACGGTCCTGTTCCGTAGCTGACTCCTCAGGTGGAGACGTTCCTGTTCTGTAGCTGACTCCTCAGGAGGAGACAGTCCTGTTCCGTAGCTGACTCCTCAGGAAGAGATGGTCCTGGAACTTGCTGGACACTTTGAGGCATCCTGAAGACTGTTTCACTGCAGTCAAACCTCTCTCCTTGAAGTTTTTGATGATCCAGTAAATAGTTCTTTCAGGTGCAATATTCTTTGTAGCAATTTCCTTGAATGTGAGACCATTTTGATGCAAAGTGATGAGGACTGCACGTGATTCTTTGGAGGTAACCATTGCTAAAAAGAACACAATGATTGGAAGCACTTCTTCCCTCCTTTTATATCAATCAGTCTGCTCTTACAATCTAATTAGTATGATAGTGATTAACCTGACTAGTACCCATTCACACTTTCACAACAGCTTAAGCAGCAAACTTTGCAAAACACAAAATTTATGTCATTGCCAAAACTTTTGGTCATGACTGTAGACAAGTTGTGCCGCCTCTACTGCCATGACATCATTGTAAACGTGAGACACAAACAGGCATAAAGAAAAAAATATATATACATACAAAAATTAAAAAGGAAGCATGCTACACAGGGTCCTTTTTTAAAAGCAAGCCGTTTAAGTTGTGCGAACGATACTGCCATGGCTGTTGCTGCTAGTGGATTTAGTGTCTCGTATCGCAAATCCAATGATGCTGGTAGTGATGATTCTCTCTGACCAATCAGTGATCTGCAGTGTTTACACATTTTAGTATCAGTGCAGCTCACTTGGAACCTCAACCAAGGTCGTACTATTTAATGGCACTTTTCCACTGCATGGTACAGCTCGCTTCAATAGTACCACCTCGGTTAAGGTTCCAAGTGAGCCGTACTGATACTAAAATGCGTAAATACTGCAGATCAGTGATTGGTCAGAGAGAATTGTCACTACCAGATTAAAAGACTTGCTTTTAAAAAAAAATGAAATATGAAATGGCCCCTTTACAATGATGTCACAGCAGTAGAAGCAGCATAACTAGTCTATATTCCCACCCACTTTGAAGTTGTACCATGAACTGGAAAAGCATCATTAGTGTTCATATAAAACAAGTCAATCATTTCCCCTTCCCTTGTAGGACAAGTCACCATTTGCTTAAAAGAGGGCAAGATAGCTGTAAACGAGTGAGGTGTGACAACAAAGTGGGGATCCAAAATCAAGGCTTTATTCCATAGAACATAGTCAAGAAAGGCAGGGTTAAACATCAGCAAACAATCACATCCAAGGCAAAGACAAAAGAGTAATCCACAAGGAAGGCAATGGTCAGGGCAGGCAGCAAACAATCATAAACAAGGAAACAGTCTAAGGATCAAAACACAAAGAAAACTAAGGAACACAGAATCTAGAAAACACGGAATGGCTAAACAATCACCAGCAGAGTGTGTGTGTGTGTGTGTGTGTGTGCATGTGTGTGCGTGTGTGCACCTCTTGCCTGATCATAACCCTTCTTTTTAATGTTTTGTTCCTCCTAAATTTTCCTCTTTTTTTTCTCCGATCTCTCTCCATCTATAATTGATCTGCTAATATCCATCCTGTGCACTCACTGAGCGTTCTCTTCTCCCTATCATTATTAGACACGACCCTTACTGCTGATTGGCTGCGAGTGTGTTTTGGGACTCGGTCTGACACTGTGGTCAGAAGCATTTTGTAAATATTGCTTACTGCACCTTTAATGAATTGGAGCATGTAACAAGATCGGATCATGACAGAATCAGAATCTCATGTAATTTGTGCACACAAGATTTAGTAACTTAACATTAACACATAACTAATCTAAACAAACTAACATACAAACACTCATACATAGGTGGAGTTTAAATGGATGAATGAAACCGTTAGACAAACCAGAGAAAGCACTTATTGGAAAATGAGTCAGTTAAACACCCGAGTGAAACCATCAACGCTGTTTTATAATAATGATAATAATAATACATTTTATTTAAGGAGTCAGGGAGGGCATTCCACAAATGTGGGGCAGCAGTACAAAAGGCCCTATCTCCCATTGTCCTTAGTCTGGTTCTGGGTATGTGGAGGAGGTTTGAGTGAGTGGAATGGAGGGAATGGGTTGAACAAGAAAGATGATTTGACTTCTCAACAAGGTTGTCTCATCCCTCGTAAGCTGAAATCCAGGGTACTGACAGAGCTGCACACTGGATATCTGGGTGTTGTAAGGATGAAGACCCTTGGAAATGGCCAGACTCACCTTGGTAATGCACTGATGTGGACTTTTGAAAGACACTTGTACTTGGTAGTAGTGGATGCTCACTTCAGAAAGCCCAAGGTGTGTGGAACGGAATCAACAACGTCTATTCAGATGCTGAGAGGACTGTTTAGTCATTATGGACTCCCAGAAATGTCTCACTTCTCCTCAGATGAGTTCCAAATATTTCTCAAGGTTAATGGAGGGCACATACATGTTCTGCACCTTTTCACCTAACAACGAATGGCTTAGTCAAACATTCAAAATGATGAATTTCAGTTCAACAAAGGCTGGTGTGCTGAAATACTCCACAGAGGAAATGCATACTATGTTGTTTCTGCACCACAGGTTGCTAAGAAGGTATTCCTTCTTAGAGAAAAATGGTATCTGTGAGGATTTCCAGTCAGGATTTAGACCGTATCATAGTACTGAGACTCCTCTCCTTAGAGTTACAAATGACCTGCTCTTATCATCTGATCGTGGTTGTATCTCTCTATTAGTGCTATTGGATCTTAGTGCTGCGTTCAACACTATTGACCACACTATTGACCACACTATTCTTTTGCATAGACTAGAACACTTTGTTGGCATTAATGGAAGTGCATTAGCATGGTTTAAATCGTACTTATATGACCGCCATCAATTCGTAGCAGTGAATGAAGAGGTATCATATCGTTCACAAGTGCAGTATGGAGTACCGCAAGGCTCAGTACTAGGGCCGTTACTCTTCACGCTTTACATGTTACCCTTGGGAAATATCATCAGGAAACACGGTGTTAGCTTTCACTGTTATGCTGATGATACTCAGCTCTATATTTCTTCGCGCCTCGGCGAAACATACCAATTTGAAAAACTAACGGAATGCATAGTCGATATAAAAAACTGGATGACGAGTAATTTCTTACTGCTAAATTCTGAAAAAAAACAGAGGTGTTAATTATAGGGCCTAAAAGCTCTGCATGTAATAACTTAGAACGCTGTCTAAGATTTGATGGCTGCTCTGTCAATTCATCGTCATCAGTTAGGAACCTAGGTGTGCTATTTGATAGCAACCTTTCCTTAGAAAGCCACGTTTTTCTAGCATTTTTGTAAAACTGCATTTTTCTATCTCAAAAATATATCTAAATTACGGCCTATGCTCTCAATGTCAAATGCAGAAATGTTAATCCATGCGTTTATGACCTCAAGGTTAGATTATTGTAATGCTCTATTGGGTGGTTGTTCTGCACGCTTAGTAAACAAGCTCCCTAATACCTAGAATATCAAAGTCAACTGCGGGCAGCAGATCCTTTCTTCTATTTAGCGCCCAAACTCTGGAATAACCTACCTAACATTGTTCGGGAGGCAGACACACTCTTGCTGTTTAAATCTAGATTAAATACCCATCTCTTTAACCTGGCTGACACATAACATACTAATACACTTCTAATATCCAAATCCGTTAAAGGATTTTTAGGCTGCATTAATTAGGTAAACCGGAACCGGGAACACTTCCCATAACACCCGATGTACTTGCTACATCATTAGAAGAATGGCATCTACGCTCATATTAGTCTGTTTCTCTCTTATTCCGAGGTCACCGTAGCCACCAGATCCAGTCTGTATCCAGCCCAGATGGTGGATCAGCACCTAGAAAGGACCTCTACAGCCCTGAAAGACAGCGGAGACCAGGACTAGAGCCCCAGAGACAGATCCCCTGTAAAGACCTTGTCTCAGACGACCACCGGGACAAGACCACAGGCAACAGATGATTCTTCTGCACAACCTGACTTTGCTGCAGCCTGGAATTGAACTGATGGCTTCGTCTGGTCAGAGGAGAACTGGCTCCCCGACTGAGCCTGGTTTCTCCCAAGGTTTTTTCTCCATTCTGTCACTGATGGAGTTTTGGTTCCTTGCCGCTGTCGCCTCTGGCTTGCTTAGTTGGGGACACTTCATTTACAGCGATATCGTTGACTTGATTGCAAATTATTGCACAGATACTATTTAAACTGAACTGAGCTGCATGATGACATCACTGAATTCAATGATGAACTGCCTTTAACTGTCATTTTGCATTATTGACACTGTTTTCCTAATTAATGTTGTTCAGTTGCTTTGATGCAATCTTTTTTGTTTAAAGCGCTATATAAATAAAGATGACTTGACTTGACTATAAGTCATTTCTGTTTTGCATGTTACGGTTACACACTGAAATACATATTAACAGTCATGGCTAACATCCATGGAAGGAAATGTGATGTTTGCACTCAATGTTTTCAGTGCACACAGGGCACTCTAGTTCATTCCCTTGTGTGTTGTGTTGTTGTGGAGAAGAAGACAGAGTCTAACGTAAACAAAAAAGTGAGTTACCACGGCAATCATCTCTCTGTGTCATTTATGTCATCCTGTATAAAGCAAGAAGATATGACACATGACACCCGGTTTTAAATGTCCGAAGCCAGGCGTTTTAGGCATTGCATGAGGTATGGCAGTAAACATGCTAAACATGTTCATGTTAAAAAGAGTGAGGCTGAGCACTAATGAAATTTGCTTTCATTGGCAGTTTTTCTCAGATGTTCGTTCAGAGGCCTCAGCTACGATGAAGATGTGTGTACACAGACGGTACCAGGACACTTCCACATGGACATGTGTTGCTGTACGGTGGGTTTGGCCTGGGGCAAAGATTGTGAGCCTGGCAGATGGCAGTTTGATGCTTTGTGCTCGAGAGGACCAGGCTTCGCCAACAAAGGGGACGTGCTCACTGGCAGAGCTGTTTATAAACTTTAAAGGTCAAATGAATACTGCTGGGCTGGAGTATTTTGATTTCACTGTTATGTCTACTCTCATAAAGTTCATATATACTGTATTTTTCATTAATGACATTTATCTAATCCCCTCTTTTTCAGATATCAATGAGTATAAAGTTTTCCAAAGCATCTGTATTCATGGAAAATGTCGAAACACCACTGGAAGCTTCAGATGTCGTTGTGACAGTGGCTTTTCACTGGATTTCAATAAGCAAAACTGCACAGGTTGTCTGTGAAGATATAAGTAGCAAATCCTTTTCATAAGTAAAGAATGACTGGAGAAATAATGTTGTCGTTAATGTTGACCCCTGAGTTGCATTCTGGTATCAAATATTGTTAATATTGTGCTGCCCTTTGAGTTTCTGCGCATACATTCAGCATGTGTTTCTCTACATGAGTGTGTGAATTTTCACAGATATTGATGAGTGCGTGATCTCTCCTGATGTTTGTGGTCATGGCACGTGTGTGAACAGTGTGACTGTTTCCCTGGCTATGAGGGTGGATTTATGATGATGAAGAACTGCTTGAGTGAGTGACACCTCATTGACATTAAATAATGGAATGGAAATAATGGAGAGTATATTAATCAAGTTTTATGAACTGTGCAAAATGTGCTATATTAATACATTAAACAGGTCATGACATGCCTGTTTTCATTATTTTATTTTGTGACCAGCATTTGTGACCAGACCTTCAGACTGACGGCTGAAGGTCTGGAATCCATGGCAGCTTTCATTTGACAATGCCCGCCCATGAGGCCATTTGACTGACATGTCAAACAACCAATCACAGTGCATTTGGTTCAGTGTCACGTTTCGGGGCGTAGAAATGAAGCCACAATAACAGACTGGTGTGTAAAACTCTCAGCCGTATTTTAAAGATTCTATGCCACAAACTTTAAATATTTCACATACTTTTGAAACTTTCGTGCTGGGGTTTGGCACCGCGATATCTTTGTTTCCAGACAGAACATTAAAGAACGCAACACACACCAGAAATCCTGTATAATTCAACCAATCCGACGATGACTTCGAAACTCCTGAAGTGTTTCCACTTTTGTGTGCCACATGCATCAGACGTTTAGCCAACAGTCCGTGGCCGTGACGTCTGAGGCTGAGACTACAGAGCACCCAGCTGGAAACACAATACAGAACTTGATGACCATAGGATAAACAGTAAGCATGACTTGCTAGGTAAACAAATGGTAATAACTCAGCTGGCATTCACAGTTTATCAGCATTACCAACTTGAAGCATAACAATGGAAAGAATAACGTCTTGGAGTAAGTATATCGCAGGTAAGTATAACCAAGGGCAGATCACCATACACGGGTGCAGGAGTACATCAAGGATATCTTTTCCAGGGCAGAGTACATTTGCAGATAATTATATATTGAACAGGTTGAGGGGAAACCACAACAGGTGTGTAACTGAGGTACAAGTCTTTTAGTCCTACCAAGCCACAGCAGTTGAGGAGCTTCAAAACAGATGGACGCAACTCTTTGAACAGGTAGATTATCCTGTGATTCTCTCCTCTGCTCTGGACCCAAGCTTCAGAAAACTGAGACTTCTGTCACCTGAGCAATTATAACTGTGCAAGCTAAAGTGCAAACTGAAGCACTTTAGAAGCACACAAGAAAGGAGATGGAGCAGCAGCAAACAACCACCTCAGCCATAAGAACAGAAGCTTAACCTTCAACATCTTTGCTGGACTCACTCCTTGATTCTGGAGGCAGCAGTGAGGAAGAGAGCAGAGAGGAGAAAGCTGAGGACCACCTCAACACTCAAATAAGAAATGTTTAAGAAAGTCCTGGCTTGTTTGTTGAGAGGCCCCTAGCCAAGGAAGAAAATCCTTTGGATTGGTGTAGAGATAATAACAATAAATACTCCACCTTGGCCAAATTAGTCGAATCCCACTTGTGTATCCCAGGCACCTCAATGCCATCTGAGTGTCTGTTCTCTGCTGCAGGTTACAGAGTTTGCAAAAACAGAGCCAGCCTCAAACCAGAACATGTGGACATGCTGACATTTCTACATTCGAATTCTACATTTTGGAACAATGAATAAGAAACTTGTTCGTATGAAGAGTGACAGTTTTCCTGTTCTTCTGCATTCTACCTCTGTATCAAACAGTAACATTCGTTGTTTGTTTATTATTTATAATGTGAATTTTATACGAGACAACTCAATGCTTGTTTTGTTTTGTTTATTTATATTTTTAATATTTAAAGACGTTTTACTGTTCAAAAACTGGACAAACTTTTGTGTTTTATGTAAGGTTTAAAATGTCAAAATTAAAGATGGTTAAACTCAGTATGTGGCTTTTGCATTTTTTTAAAGTACACTTTTATACATAAATATCCTGATTTAGGGTTTTATAAAGTGAAAGTGAAAGTGACGTGACATACAGCCAATTATGGTGACCCATACTCAGAATTCGTGCTCTGCTTTTAACCCATCCAAAGTGCACACACACAGCAGTGAACACACACACACCGTGAACACACACCCGGAGCAGTGGGCACCCGGGGAGCAGTTGGGGGTTCGGTGCCTTGCTCAAGGGCACCTCAGTCGTGGTATTGAAGGTGGAGAGAGCACTGTACATAGGAAATACATCCCCCGATCATTCCAGTAACGTAAATCCTCCTATCCTTTGGTCTGCTTTGGTGGTCATAACGGAGGTAAAGCATTCATCAAGCAGCGCCTCATGGTGCGCAAAATGACTTTGCCTCTAGTTGTCAGGGCCCACTCCACTCGGATTGTAGCATCTTCCAAGGCACTATCTAAGGGTGTGCCCTTACAAGGTCTTTGTGCTGTGGCAGGCTGGTCCTCTCTGCAAACATTAATTTGACTTAAGAGTCTAGACATGGATTCATCCCTAGGAGTGTTGATCCAGTCCTTTCTGCCTTGGCAGGCATCTACACCAGTGTTACACAGCCTTGTGGGGCAGGCATTCTTCCTCAGTGTGGCGGCATTGGCAGTCACGTTCCCATAGTGTCAGTGCCATAACACAGCATTGAAGTTCTACTTTGAAAGAAAACATCTCCAGTTAAGTATGTAAACTGGTTCCCTGTGAAGGGAATGAAGATGCTGCATCATGTTGCCACACTTTAGGCTCACCTGAAGCATCTTCCTTCAGACAATTATAATCTGGGGATTTCATGATATAGGTGCCCATTTATGTTCTCTCTGACATGCCACAGTATGTCGTATGCCAGCCAATTAAGGCATGTTTTCACATGTGCATCAGACCCCGGTCATGCAGAAGTGTTCCCATAGCATCAACACCATGACGCAGTGTCTCATCCCTTTCTCAATATTTCATACATAACCTAAAAAAAGTTTCTCACCACGCAACCATTATGTGTGATTTATTTTTCTTATATTTTGACCTCTTCTGACTGTGAGATTGAATGAGTGATTGTTTCTGCAGACACTGTGTATCTGCTGCTGGTTTTGGAGGTGGTGGGCTTGGACCAGAAGAGGAAAATGGTCTTTCTCATGAAACCTACTATGGTTGCAAAACATGGAAAAAGATATGAAAATCAAGAACATTTCATTTAAGATGTGTTGGACTGGTAGTTTCATCTATCTTCTAAATGAATGTGACTGTCAGTTCATTGCACCTCGTAACTGTAATAGAATATACTTCTGTTCAGGAAGGAGTTAGTCTGGCCAGTGTGGATGTGGATCCGCCGCTGAAATTACTTCTCAATCGCACACAACTCAAACCCAGTGAATCCATACTGGAGCTGCTGCCTGCTGTCAGAGCACTTGCTCAATGTGTAATGTACAGCATCACAGCCAGAAACCGTGACGGATTCTTCCAGATCATACAGCGGGCAGGTATCAGCTACCTGCACAGCACATACAGGACTTCCTCAATGAGATGCTACAGACAAATGGACAGAGATGAGCGACTTGCTCCAAACCTGCACATGACACTCCAGTAGAGAAGCAGGTACTGCTGAATACACAGACTGGAGTATGTTTGCTTCTCAGGCTGCCTGTGGCTCTCACACAGACATGGATATCTATACCTCCTCTGTATTGGATTACATCAACACCACCATTGACAGTGTTACCACAGAGAAACAGATCACAACGTACCCTAATCAGAAGCCATGGATGAACAAGGAGGTGCGACTCTGCCTTCAGGTCAGATGACGCTCAGGCCTACAGCAAATCCAGGGCTAACCTGAGGAGGGGCATCAAAAAATCCAAAGTACTGCTACAAGCTAAAGGTAGAGGAACACTTTTCAAACTCTGACCCCCGACGCATGTGGCAGGGCATCCAGGTCATCAGTGACTACAAGTCAAGTAACTCCACTCCAACGGTCACAGACGTCTCCTTACTTAATGAGCTAAATTACTTTTATGCTCACTTCAACAGCGACAGCAAGGAGACGGCCACCAAAATCACACACTCAGCAGACCACCAAACCCTCAAACTCACCTCCACAGATGTCCACACTGCATTGACCCGGATCAGCGCACGTAAGGCTGCTGGGCCGGATGGCATTCCTGGACGTGTGCTTATGGCATGTGCAGAGCAGCTTGCAGGGGTCTTCACAGACATTTTCAACCTGTCCCTCACCCAAGCAACTGTGCCAACATGCTTTAAGTCCACATCCATTGTGCCAATACCAAAACACTCCTCCACTGATGTGCCTGAATGACTACCGCCCCGTAGCACTCAAACCTATTGTAATGAAGTGCTTTGAGCGACTTGTCCTAGCACACCTCAAAGACTGCCTCTCACCCACACTGGACCCACACCAATTTGCTTACCGTAGGAATAGGAGCACAGAGGATGCAGTATGCACAGTGCGGCACTCTGCACTCACACACCTGGACAATAACAACACAAATGTACAGATGTTGTTTGTTGACTTCAGTTCAGCATTTAACACTGTCATTCCCTCCAAGCTGACCACAAAACTTGAAAACCTGGACATTAATACCTCCCTCTGCAACTGGATCATGGACTTTCTGACCAACAGGCCACACCTGCTCCACCACCATCACACTCAACACCGGCGTACCACAGGGCTGTGTGCAGAGTCCATTCCTCTACTTCCTCTACACCCACGACTGCAAGCCTGTGCATGGATCCAATTCCATCATTAAACTTGTAGATGACACCACAGTGATTGGCCTCATCAGAGACAACGATGAGACTGCCTACAGGGAGGAGGTATAGCACCTGGCCACACGGTGTGCTGACAACAACCTGCTCCTTAACACCAGCAAGACAAAGGAGCTCATTGTGGACTTCAGGAAGAAGGAAGGAAGCACGCATGACCCCATCCACATTAACGGGATGGTTGTTGAACGTGTCTCCAGCTTCAAGTTCCTGGGAACCACCATCTCAAAGGGCCTGTCCTGGACCACAAACACCTCCAGCCTGGTCAAGAAGGCTCACCAGCGCCTCTTCTTCCTCAGGACACTGAAGAAGAACCAGCTGTCTTCAGCCATAGTGGTGAACTTTTACTAGTGTGCGATCGAGAGCATCCTGACCAGTTGTATAACAGTCTGGTATGGGTACTGCTCAGTTGCTGACTGCAAGGCACTGCAGAGGGCATCACAGGGACACCACTTCCTGCTATTGAGGACATCCAGAGAAAACAAACACACACAAACAAAAAAAGTAGTTTTGTTATTACCTGCACTACTGTCTGTTCATCCAGAATACTGAATAATCCGTTTGCACACTGTCCTTTGCACTAGTGTAAATAATGTTCATATGCTCATAGTTTCAGCTTACACTTATTACATAATCCATCTGTATAGTATGTTCATAGTACACCTATCTGTATATCATGCTGATAGTATTTAAAAATCTGTAAATTATGTCCATAGTACTGCCTTATCTGTATATTTATTGTACATACATATTGTAGACACTGTATATTCTGTACTTACTGCTTATTGCACTTCTGGTTACCTTGTACCTTACATGTGCAATGACAATAAAGTTGAATCTAAATCTAAAAATCTAAATCTAATTAAGTTACAACAATATGCAATATATCAAATCATTGGCAAATGTAAACTATACTATAGCAGAGCTGCAAATTCTGCAGGATGCTGATAAAATTGGATATTCTTATTGTAGATTGGAGTTCATTCATTATGAGGTGATATGATGAATTATGATAGCTGTAAGGTTGTGTTTGGTGTAGTGACATGCAATGTCCCCTTTAGGTTTTTCTTGCTGAGCAAAACCTTTCTGTATTGGGTGGACATTTCTTCCACCTGAGCAAACACATTCTTTATACTAGACCTGTACAGCACACACAGAAATAAGTGTGTACCTTTTGACTTTAACGTGATATTTATATTTGATTTGACCCTTGATGTAACTAAATAAAGCACATTTTAGGTTACATGAGAAAAATTTATTTGCAAAGCTGTTACACCAAGAAATTCCTTTTATTTTCAAGAATCTCTCACAGAACAGTTCAATTCTTTATAATAATATAATATAGTATTATATTATATTATATAATATGAAAAAATCAGAAAATTAAAAAAAATGAATGCCGATATCACTCATGAATTCCCTTTTTGAGGTAAATTATTTATTAGATTTATAATATAATATAACATAATAAAAACAAACTGAAGCATTTAAACTGAGATCTGTAAACTAAATATAAAAATAAAAATAAAATAAAGTGTGATCGTTTTACCTTGATCTGAGGCCTTTCTCTAGAACTTTAACACTCTAATGTTGCACCCCTCTAATGATTGTATTCACAGTTCTGTCCTAACTTCAGGTTCGGAGCTTCTGGACGTAGAGCATTTGTGATGTGGAAGATAATTAGTGGACTGAGTGAGCTTGACTAGTCTCAGCAGTAGTGATCCCACGTCATCACGTTATCAGCTCTACAGTGTATGACAAAACTAAATCTAGCATATGATTATGGCAGTTCTGTCCCATTCTGTCTAACCCTAACAGAGTTGACAATGTCAGTAAATGCTTATCTTAATGCTGTCATTTTCATATTTGAATGTTGAAATCGCCAACACTCAGAGCTCTATCAACACTAACTACTAGATCTGACACAATCAGCAAAGAAAGCTGATACTGTATATACTCAGGGTCTGGGATGATTGGCTGTAAAGGGTTAATGGTGTCAGAGATTGACAAGTGGGACCCAAAGTGAAAATAAAACAACTCAAATAAGGCAGAAGGATGTAATGCTGTCTCTCTCTCTCTCTATAAACTTACAGCACACGTGCAGATGAGAGTCCACCTTTTGTCAGTACCGCAGGTAAGTGTACATGTTATTATAACCATATATTTTCATACCATGATATACTGTGAAACCGATACAGCACTGCAACCCTAACAGCACTCATTCATTCCTATCTGGAAAATGGAGAGAAATATCCAACAGAAAAATCTTTAAACAAGTCAAGCTGTTTGTAATTGTTTGCACTTCAAATAAAGGCAGAAGTTTTGGCCAACAATGGGTCATGTGCTAGATGTTTAGTACATCAAGCCAGATTTTAGACTGTGTCCATGAAACTTAGCTTCTTGCAGAACTTTATGTGGTAACGTGTAGTGTACTCTTAGCTAGAAAAACATGTTTGTTTCTTCATGTTCTGTTTTACTGATTCATCTGAAGAAAGCACCAGAAGTGGGAGTGTCACACATGTGCAAGTCTCAAGTCTTAACCTTCAAGTCTCAAGCAAGTCCAAGTCAATTTTTGTGAGAATCATAAAATGTTTTACAAATGTTTTTAAAACTGAATTTATATATTAAAAAACTTAAAACTACAGTAGTTATGGACTATGGGAGTTTTTGTTAGTTATATTTAAAATTTGCAATATGCATTTCTACTCAAAAAGTCTCCACATACAGGCTTAGCTGTTAATACAATAAAAATCTAAAATAAATAAATAAATAAAAATTAAAACTGCATAGCCTAAGATGTAAATGTAACTGAAATTAGTCCAACATAAAAGCATGAAAAGTATTTTGGTACAGTTGTTTCAATATGCCTCAAACATTCGGAGAAACCATGAAAAAGTATTAAACAATTCACGTAAAATGGTTTCTATGCCACCAAATGGCATTCTTCAAACAGGCATCACCTTTATGGGACATGAACACATCATTAAAGGGATACTCCACCCCAAAATGACAATTTTGTCATTAATCACTTACCCCCATGTCGTTCCAAACCCGTAAAAGCTTTGTTCATCTTTGGAACACAATTTAAGATAAAGAACATAAAAGTATGAAAAGCATCGTCAGAATAGTCCGTCTGCCATCAGTGATTCAACCGTAACGTTATGAAGCGACGACAATACTTTTTGTACACGAAGAAAACAAAAATAATGACTTTATTCAACAAGCCGTCTCCTCTGTATCTTTACACATCAGCATAGTTAAATTTTAGAGAATATGAGCTGAACTCAAACTGAGTATGCTCTTCTGTGTGGGGGTAATTGATTAATGACAATTTTATTTTTGGGTGAGTGTGATTTATTAATATTTGTGAGTGAATGTGTGTGCACGAGTATGTGTGCATGGTTGTGCTTGCAAGTTTTTGTGTGTGTGTGTGTGTGTGTGTGTGTTTTTTTTTGTGTGTGTGTGTGTGTATGCATGGTTGGGTTCGCAACTGTATGATTTTTTTCTTTTATGCATCCCCATAAATTATCCATAGGATTTTCACTCAAAGAGTAACACAGAAGACCAATTATTAGACAATGTAGTGTACACATGCTACTGCCAAAAAAGCTGACATTTCCTTATAAACAGTGAATAACCATTTACAATACATTCCACTTGCAAAAAAATACATTTCATACTGCTCCCAAACTGTATTTAATGCAGCCAAATTCTCAATGAAACTGTTTTCACTGGTATATTTTTCTGTTTCTGTTGTAAGACGTGTTCTTCTGAGTCAAGTCTCAAGTCATGAATATCAAGTCAAGTCTTTTATGAATATTTGTCAAGCAAGTCTCAAGACCTTAAAGTCTGACTCGAGCCCCCCACTTCTGGAAGAGTCCCGGTTGCTATAGAAACGCCTGAAATAAGGTCTGTGGTGAACACAAACTGAAGATGTTTTATTCTACTACATAAAATACATTGCTAATAAAGCTGTGGGATTTTATACATTATATATATATATATATATATATATATATATATATATGTTTCTTATTTTATAAAGTAAATAGAGAAAAATGTTTGGAGGATATTTTTTTGTTTTATGTAAGTGTTTCTTGAAAAATGTTTTTAAATAAAGACTGGTAGTAAATTTCGTGTGACATCATGTGCTGTGGTTCGTTTTCGCTTCATAAATCTGATTGTATTCAGGATTCAAAATTCACAAAAAGAACACAGAGTTGTTGTTTTCTTCTCAGTAATCCAAAGGCCAGTTGGGTTTTAGTCAAGGGAACCAGACTAATACTAACTTCTGGGTTGGCCTACAAAAAATGTCATCACCACAGCTCTTTTGTTCAGGGAAACTAAAGTGGCTTAATATTAATTTATTCTTAAATATTCTTTCATGAGTCATGCTCTCATAATAATGACATTAGCTCAGCAATGTCTTGTTTTAGCCAGCAGGTTTGTCTAGTACTGGTCCAGCAGGTCACGCTGATGGAGGAGCTGACCCCAGGGTCTTGGCCACCGGCAGGGAATGATCTTGGAAGCATGTCACTTTTCATCACATATTTCCTCATTACCAATTACACATCACCTGAAAACAATTATATCATTAAGTATATATAATCATTATGACTGATGTCATCCATAAATGGTAAAAGTTCTTGAAATAAATATACTGAACGTGCACATTTATCTGCTAAAGTGACTTGCATTGGAATTTATCAGTTGATTAGTTTTATTAGTATTCCCTGGGAATCAAACCCATGACTTTGTGGTTACTAGCATCAAACACTATTTTTTTGGAGATATACTGTATGTTATAAATGCTCAGAATCCTGACTTGCCTGAGCAGTGCACCACCAGTAGAGCTATTTCTATTAACAGCTGCAAATCATATACACACACACAGTATATATATATATATTATCATTGCATTAATTTCTATGACCGTGTAATTCACTAGCAGTTCATTTTGACATGTCCATCAGATGTCTTCTCTGATCCTCAGCTGACTGTTTAACCAGAAGCTGAATATGACGTCTGTGTTTAACATGATTTCTGAGCAGCACATGAAGGCAGGGATGATACAAGTTCAGCCGCTCCAGTGTAACCCGAGTTAAGTGGATAAAAGTATAATCACCATACTAATGTAAACGGTGTAGCTGGACTCTAAATGAACACTCCCAGCATGCACTGCACGCCTGAACAGAAGTGGGACAGATGTTCGTCTGACCCCCACAGAAACACACTGCAGCAACCAGAATTATCATTTCAGTTTATTTTTATATATTGAAATAAAGATGTACAAAGCACTGATACCCTTAACCGTTAAAATGTTAGAAAAAAGCATACATGTGACAAATAACAGTACAGTATATCAAAACATTACTGTTCCAGCACAATCAGTCGGTCAGATCCACCCTCGTGCTTCAGCAGGAAACTCAAACCACCGGTCAGCACAGCCATCTTTAAAAGGCGTATAAGAGATAGAAATGTGACCGAACACTGACAAATGATGAGAATCTGCAGACTAAACCCAAACAACTAAAAAAATATCACATGAAGCTACTGTAAGAATAAACTCCTGAAGCATTTCTCACCACATCAATTTGCAATTATTCTTCCGCTCCTTTGATTAATCTGCTTAGATATTTACATGTTAGTGAGGAAGTCTAGTGTGCACTAGAGCTGGAGCTCGCTGACCTCGAGGTGTGAACTCGTTTTCTCATGTAGAAACAAGCTACCGAGAGACGAAACAGACATGAAACAGACTTTGGCAACACATTCTGCCGGATGAGAAAGGCCAGGACACACATGAAGACGACGCTTCGTCTTCTACAGAAGCTCCTCACCGGACGCTGCAGCTGGATCAGTGCTTGTGACACACGCTCACTTTTCTCTCTCTAAATATAACATACAAGCATTTTAACAATTCAAGATAACAGGCAGCTGTTGAACTGGTGATTTAGTCATTGTTGGGTGAACGGGTGCTGTACAAACTCACCGGGTGAGACTACCGTCAGCGTCTGGAGCCTCACCCGCTTCAGATCAAACGTGCGGCGCACATACTAGCTATACTGAGAACTATACATATCAACATATTCATTCTAACAGTGTCACATGGAGTATTTCTCAGGTACACAGACCGAGCCTGTGAGCAAAACTAGTGTCAAAGGTGTGAGGAAACCCACTACTGCGAGAGACATGACACGCCAGGGAGCTCTAGATTAAACTAAGGCATGACGGGCTCAAACATCCCAGCATTCAATCACTGCCAACAAACAAACCACATTCAGGAACAGAACAGAGCCAATCTGCACACATCTGAAGAAAAACTCAGACGTTAAAGACAAACCTGGCACTCGATCCTGAGTTCAGATACACGGCCGCACGCACTCCGTCTGCATAGAGGAACACATCCGCTCCAATACATTCTTACAGCTTCAATGACACATTAACACATCCCGGGATTTCCAGTTTAATCTCAGAAACACACGGACCAATGAAAGCAGAAGAGAAGGAAGGAAGACCCAGCTTCAGGTGCAGACAGTAACAGCTCACCCTCGAAGCGGAGCAGGAACAGAGACTGAAACCAGCTGATCAGGTGAAAACAGACAGACTGTGAAGAGGGTCAAGACTACGTTCTGCTCTGTTCATCTAGTTCTGTCTGCATTCGCCTGCCAGGCCAGCAGAACGGCCTGAAGACAGTAAATCTTCTGTTAAGGCAAAGGTCTGGTCTGTAGCAGGATCTGTGCTTGCAGGGCTTTGGTTGACTGTTAGTTTGAAAGGATCTGACGGCACTAATCAGCCTCTCCTCATCACACCAAAAACCATTCAGCTGCACGCTAGGGAAACTAATATAGTTCTGGACAAGGTTTTACATCAGACTACTTGAAAGATGATTGTAATCACCCTGTAGTTCAGCTGGATCATTGTAACAAGAACATGGAGGCGCGCTGAGCTAGAACTCATCCAATGCTTCAAGGAAGACTCTGAACAAGAACGCAACCAAGAAATCGGTCTACAAAAAGAGTGAAAACACGGCGCAGTGGAAACCTCAGTTAAAACTTGATCAAATCAAGGAAGATTTACATTTAAAACCCAGTAAAAACAAGCAGCCTACACTGTTTCATTATAAATCACCAGTCAGGGAGAAGTGTAAGAATCGAGTCTGATTGCACAGGAAGGCACGTCCACAAGGCTATAAAAAGTGTGGCAAAGAATCGTGTTTTTCTTCAAAGTGAGAAAATAAGAAATGAGGTTATTGCTTCAACAGCAAAAAAAAGAAGAGGAAAAAAAAATCCACAACTCAAAAAGCTGTGCCAGTCATAATAACGATAACAGTGATAACAACAATCAGTGTAACAAGGTGTGCTCGGAAACCTGTGAGCCGAGGACAATAAACCACCAAACGATGATCTTTCCTGTGGAGCTCTGCGGCCTGGAAGGAGTCCGTTTGTTTCAGCTCTGTCGAGAAACGTCTATCATCATCATCATCATCATCATCATCAGTCTGAGGTGCTGTGCTCGTCTGAGAGCGCTCTACGAGTAGAAGGTGAGGACGCTCTGATGGTTCCCGCGCACTAAGAGGATGGGCGGCAGGTCTTTGGATAGTGTGTCCAGCCAGGCCATGTAAAGAGCGCTGGAGACGGCTCCTTTCCTGGCCAGCGGCATGCTCCTGTTACACACACACACACACACACAATATCAGAGCTGGCTAGAAACATGACCACTTCAGCTGATGACCACACAGCTCTGTCTTTGACAATGACAGCAAACACAGCACTGCCGCACTGGAGATGTGCTCCAGAAGTGCTCCTTGTTTGAGGAAGTGTGTTGTTCTTTCAGTCAGTAGGTGGCAGCATGTCACTGGAGCGCTGGTGATGGTAACTTACATGACGATGAGGTTGGCTGTGCTCGAGTGCTCCTTCAAGAGCTCGTTCAGTCGGATCTGACGGTTACTCTGAGGAAACAAACAAATCAATCAGCAGGAAGACTGAAGTTGCTGTATCTGTTAACAACTGAGAAAACAAGTACTGCAGACAAGCATGTGGAAACAGGAAACAGTGCACATACCATCGTTTTACTCCACTGAGTCATGAGCGTTTTAGCTAGACTTGTTCTTGGACATAACTGTCTAAAAATGTCCTTCTTTCTGCTAAGTGTTCAGGACTTAACACGAGGTCAGTAAGAGCGGTTCTGTTACATGCGCTCAGTCACTGCTCTTCCTGAGAGCTAGAAACACTAGCTTAGGACACATGCTAACTCACGAGGTGCTGTACCCATCTTTGATCTTTTGAGATTTTGAAGGTCTCATCTTCTATCATTTGCAGCATGCATCACTTGTGGGGTGCCACAGGGCTTAATTTTGGGACCTTTCTGTCCTCTCTTGACAAAAAGCCAACATTATGGTCTTTTCTAAAACATTAATCAAATGAAGAAGTGAGGTCTTTGAATCTTATATAAATGGGCTTGTGTCTTAAATTCAGTACCATTAAAATTGTTGAGTTAAATTAAGTCTTTCAAAATAACTATATATATATATATATTTTTAATAAAATAATAAATAATTATTACCAAACATTTTCAGTTTCAGTTTTCAATTTTCATTCAGATGCATGTCTAGTTGTTAGTTACTCTGGTCTGTCCTTCTCTCAATAAAACCCCTTCTATTACACTTGTGTCTTCCTTGTGTTGATAATACAGTAAGAGCCTCTACAAGATAACGATCTCTCTCAAACCCTTCAGATAGTCAGACTACAGCTTCCTATAATTTATCTCATTCTTTGTGTTTGTCACTGAGCCATGATTGTTCGGAGCAGGAAATGACTCAAATCAAATCCCATACTGCACAGGACGTGCTCGTGAGCTGCTGTACTCATGTGCTGTGTAACGCTGTGCTTTGTGATCCATCATCTGTGAATGTGACAGGACGTGTGTGTTGAGACCTTGGCTTTGTAGAGCTCCAGCTCATTGTCTGTGATTCTCCAGGGCTCTTCGCTCTTCAGCTTCTCCGCAGCTTCCTGCTCCATGTCATCTTCTCTCAGCTTATATGGCTCGATCATCTGAGCAAACTCTGTCAAACTGAATCACAAACACAAGAGCTCAGCGCTGAGAAACCTGAAGTGGTTTTTCTGTGTTTTGTCTGTGCACATAAGCATCTTCATAAGATCTTCCATGGACAGATTCAGAATCATCACTGTTTGCAGAATGCTAATCAATTCACAAAAATACCTTAAATGCAAAACTAGCCCTCAAATATCTTACACATTCCACAAAAATCCCCAAACAATTAACAGTGAAGCAATGTTGATGTAATGTGATGAATAATGTTCATACCCCTCTGACTTGGGCTTTGTGTTGATGTCACCCAGGACCGTGATGTCAGAGAAATCGATCCTGAACTTGCTGAGCAGTGTGGCCATGCTAAGGACACAACAAAGTCACATTACATATTTAACAGGCAATAATAAATAATGCATGCAATATTGCACTATTAGCTTCCCATCGCAGCACTCAGACGGTTCCTCGAATGCTCCTGAGATCCAGCAGCTGACGCGTGACCATGGCTGCAGTGATGCAGATTCAACAGATCCATGACAACGAACCTCACGGTCATGTTCAGCTGCACATGTGTAAAGACCTCTCATGCTTTCTATGAAGACCTCGCTGCTGGAACATGTCTAATTATAGCTAACAAAGGCTCTGGCAGCTGCTGCAGAGGACAATGGGAAACATTTGTCTCTCACACACACACACACACACACACACACACACACAATACCTCCACGGGCATTCAGAGAAACAGAGAGAGAGCACTTTATGTGAAAAGAAACGTGGCATACTAATACGATCCACACACAGTCCAGCTCATCTGAACTCTTCAGGGCCGTGAGATGGGAGGAGCCTAAACTGTTCTTGGGAAAGCATATCATTTTTTCCTTGAGTTATGACTCTGATATAATTCTGGAACACAGTGTCATTACAGCATGGTTTCACAGGATTACGTACGCTCTGCGGTCATGGTCGATCCTGTTGATCTTTCCACCGATGAAGACGCGGATCTTACAGTCCTTCCATTTCTTCTTGTTGGCGATCAGATAGGGGATGAGTAGAGTCAGACCTGACACAGACACAGGAGAGCATGCATTAGTATATATTACACACATACTGAACCAGACATGTTATATTAATACTGTAATCTATTATTGTGTAAGTACCTGAAAGAAGCGCTATTGTACTGCTGCCTTAAACACTTCAACACTGACAGCGGTGACGCAAGCTCTGATTTGTGTGTGAATGAAATGCTGCAGAGCCACTTCACTGCTCGTCTGTGTGAGAGCTAACATGTCTTGACAGCACTGAGACAGGACCTCATACAGGTCATGGAGATTTGCCTTGTGAAACAGGAAGCTCTGGCTCTCCTCACCTTCAGCACACTGGTGTTTGTGTGCAGGACCGCCTCTGACCTCCACACCATCTACATCCGTCCAGACGCACCAGCGAGCGCCACCTCACAGAGCTCAGTGACTAACACAGTATTCAGACGCATTTAATACGCTAGCTAGTGTACATGTATCCTGCTGATGAAAAGCGTGTTTGAAGTAAAATGAAAAACTGTACCATAAGTGGCCCAGTGCCAATGTGAAAAACAGACGGGACCGTTACAGAACTGCCACTTGGAAAAAGGTAACCATTTGCACATTTTTTTTCCAGATCAAATGTTTAAGTGATTGTGAACCGTTGAAGGGAGATAACTCAATTCAGCGCTCGTATGCTGTCTGACAGTTTCCTGTGCTCTCAGAGAGAGAGAGATGAGGACAGATTATTACAATCAAACGGTCTGTTCTGCTAAATGTTCATGTAAATACAAGCAGTTATGTCTTAAATGGCTGTAACCAGTTGAGAAATATCACGTGTGCACTCTGCTGCTGTACTGGCACTGAGACAACAGAAATGTCATTTTCAGCAAAGCAGAACAAGACTGTGATGTACATGTATCATCATCATGAGATGAAACACCTCCTGTATTGATGCACCGTTTCAGTCACACACAAGAGCTTGTGAGCTAGGTGTAGTTTTCTCTGACCTCACTGGATGCTGCTTCAGTAAAACGGTTCCTCACATTCCAGAAAAAAGGCCGAACCCATTAGCCAGGTTAAGTTCACTAGTTTTTGGAAGCATACACACACAACCTAATGTGCGAGTACACTTAGCGTGTTGCACACTGTGCTCTTGTTACATTTGTTTTTGTATCACATCTCGGAGAACAGAACGAATTGTTTCCAAAATAACAAAATGTTCAGATGTAACAGTCTGTTCTCCACTCACCTCCGTCATCAAAGAGCCACCAGACGTCGATGGTGCCCTTCCCCTGCTTCTGCTGGAACTGCTGACTGGCGTCCAGCAGCCGCTGATCGGCCACATTCAGGGGAAGCGCCGGGCTCCTCTCATCTGAAACACAAACACACGCTCAGACTCCAGATCAAGAGCTGAGCCATGTATCTAATGATCAGACAAACAGAAAGAGACGGAAGAAAGTCTTCAGCGGAGAGACAAGCAGTCCTGCAGGAAGACACCGAGCATTAGATCACAGACAGGAAGTGACATCATCGGAGCTGAAACACAGGCTAGCACATGTAGAGATGAAGGTCAGAGGTCAAACCAGCAGAAACACTCATGAAAGCAGCGCGTCCTAAAACGTGACCAAGAGAAGGTGCATGCAGGTCAGAGACAGAGTAAGCAAAGAGAATGAGAGAAATGTCCTGCCTTTCTTCAACAGCGGCTGAGTGTGGGCTTTGCCATCCTCATCCTCATCTGGATAATGTTTGGAAAAAACAGGAGAAGGTTAAAGTCTGCTAATGCTGCAATGGGAAACATGTGCGTCAGTCAAACACAAAGAGAGGATTGTTCTGCTGCAGTTGACCACACACACACACACACACACACACACACACACACACACACACAACCTGTTTGCTGTAACATCCTGTGGCCTGCAGCACGAAGCCCGTTTGGGTTTTTACCCAGGCAAGTTTGAGTTTTGTTTGAGTGTTTCGAGCGGGTTTCGTCGCTATGCTAACTCCCAAACAGGCTTTATCCTGAGTTAGAGATCGCAAACCAAACTGGACCAATCAGCCGTGAGCAAAGTGACATACATCGGATACACTTAAAGGGATACTCCACCCCAAAATGAAAAGGACTGCTTTATAGTTATTTTCGAAGCTTTCAGTGTACTGTCATTATAAAAGAACTTCATTGTTTATTTAATTCTCAAAAAGTAAGTTTTTGTTAAAAACTAACCAAAATGAAAAATAATTTATGTTCTCTGTACAGGAGAGACTAGGTGTTGTTTCTAGGGCTGCCCCTAATAGTTGACTAACCTTTAGTCGAGGAGAAGAGGCTTGGTCTCCACAGGACGTGCACGGACAGATTGTTAACGGCTGGATTTTATAGTAATACAGTACATCCAAATACTCGCCTATCATTCATCGACCTCAAATATGGCTTATCATCTGAAATATGTAAGTAGTAGTAACTTTACATGGCCGCTCAATCTGATGCTAACTAGACAGGTGTGCACGGTTCAAGTGTCTGAACAGCAGCTCACTGCAGGACAGATGGAGGCGCCGGTGCTCACTTGCTCTTAAAATAAATTTTTAAAATTTTGTAATTCAGATAAGTGTACTACATCTTTCAAATCTCTAAAGACTCTACATTTATTTGTGTGCACTCACAATAACAACAAAACATTGTGCTTTTGTAAAATAATTAAAGCAAACAGGGTGCGCTTTCTGTCGTCTCGGTCTCTGTGAACTTGAGCGAGAAACTCTGTGTATACTTGCCCTTCAGACATGAAAAATATATCTACAGAGAGTGAAATGTGTACTTTTAAATGAATCAATTCAAATTAGAAAAAAAAAAAAAAAAAAAATCTCAGCTGATGTAATCCGTATGAAACATGCATGCAGGCTCATCACAACTGTGGAGATGAACAGTCTGTGTCGCCAAATTAATCTCTAAAGCCGAAAACACAGTAAACACTAGTTTATCAATAGATTATTAAAATGTTAATGCAGTTTAATCTTACTGTTTTTCACTGAAACATTCAGCATCATTACTTCTGCCACTGTGCTGTGGCAAGCTTTCTGCATGTACTTGAGCGCTTATTAGGCAATGCAGGCAATTAAAGGCTCATTATCATGATTTAAATGGTTTATTAATAAACATGCAATTAGTCAACTAATGCTTAAAATGAACGACTACTAGTCGACCAGAAAAATCTTTAGTCAAGGACAACCCTAGTTGTTTCCAAACTAAAGGAAATATATCGGTATCGGCCAAAATAGTTATAAAATATTGGCATATCGGATATCGGCAAAAATCCATTATCGTGCATCCCTATGGCAATTAATATTAAACTTTGCATTTAAATTAATTTAAACACATACATAACCTATAAATAAGTATTAATAAATAAAGCTTTTAAAATGACTAAACGTATGTATTTTTCTTTTGTGAAACTATAGAAATGATTACATTTAGAGGACTCATTTGCATATTTTCTTTCTGCTGCCCTCTCAAAGTTTTTGTTTATTCCTACCACGTAAATGCATTCATTATATTTTAAATAACAACATTTCTAAATATTTAGCAGACAAGTGAATTGCGGCGACTCCCTTTGACTGGCTGTTTGCTGCGTGTGTCACACTTCCTGAGCTGAGCCGGATCTAAACCAGGGGTGCGTTTCCCAAAACCATAGTTGCTAACTAAGTTAGCAACTTTGTTGGTTGCAATGCAATTTCCCATTGCCAACCAACTAAGTTGCTAACAGGTTAGCAACTATGGTTTTGGGAAACGCACACCAGGTTGGATTTGTTTGGTTTTGTCAACTCTAACCCTACTCTGAAACTCAAGTTTGTTCAGTTAGCTTCATGCAACAGGCCACTGAGCAGCTTTTGTAAAGTCTCTTTAGGAAGAACTGATGGATGGTGTTGAAATCTCACTCAGATTGATTGTTTAATTTAGTGCCATGTAGGTTACCACCATATATCACCAACTTTATTCAGACTGTCAGTCCAAATCAGATTTTCTGTACATATATGATTGGAATCTGATCATATTTACCAAGGGTGCATGGTAAAAAAAATAAATAAAATAAAAATCACATGAAATTTTTGAAAAATTTGTACAATCTACATTCATATTCACAAATGTGAACACATCAGACATTGTTTGTAAACATGTCTTTGTAAATAAAGGTTGTGTTGTGAAGGGCGAGTCGAGCAGAAACACACGAGAGATGTTCCAGCTTCCTGCCTCACACAATCCAGCGCAACATGTCATGATGAAGACAACATCTGTATTGCAAACCATGTTGCTCTTATTGCTGTCTTTTGGCACAGTCACATTGCCAATGAAACCAATGCAGATATTCGTAAAATGAGAGCATGCAACGGCACACACAAATCAGGCTGAAAGTGTGAACACAGACATCACAGTCCATTAAAATAGCTTCAGAGATAATGGATTTGTTTCCGCAGGACTGCCCTGATACCCAACAATAAGCATGTAAAGAATCTGTGCCTCCAAGGACCGCAGTCCATGTATAACCTCCACAAAGGCTGGCTGTTCATATTTTTCAGATTTTATTGATTCATTAAAATTATGTTTTGCCATGATTTTATTTTTTATAACTCGAGGAATCAACGTTTTGAATAGAAATATTACCAAACGTTAGAATTAGACACTTTGACAATGTGCCTATGTTAACAGTAAAGAGAAAAGAAAGATCCAGCCGCATGTTTCGAGTGCCAGGCGCTCTCTGAAGGACCGTCAGCAGAATATATCACTAGGTGCCGTTCACACAGATTGTGCTTTTGTGTTGACAAAGAGGCGACGCGGGCACTGGAAGAGGAAAACATGCAGGAAGATGGGAGTAGTCAAACGCGTCCATGTTCACATAGAAAAACCGCTGAAAAAGCAGCGTAATGGAGTAAAGACCTGTGCAGAACCAGTGCTGTGTGTCTGATAGCTCATGTTTGTATCATGGTGATAGACTGAAAGCTGCTGGTCTTTGTTTTTACAGAACATTTATAGCCTAGTTTCTAATCGTCTACTGGTGCTAGTGACTTCAGTCTTGGCCGTTCTGCTCATTTTCTCCAGTTTTCTCACATGACTGACCCCTGCTGATCACCGCTTGTGGCTATGTTTGTTTTTATTCTGGTTGTTTTCTCAGGCTTCAGAGAGTCCTCCAGAGTCAGATGGAACGGAGAGGCCAACACTGCAGACCCCTGAGTGATTAATCACTGACGGACGTCAACACTCGCTGACCCCTCAGAGAACATGCTCCACTTGTGTTGTGTTGGGAAGACATTTCAGAAAACACATGGAGTGTGGATGAGATGGGATGAGAAATGTTTTCACACAACTGGCCCCAAAAGAACACGCTGAATCAGAAGGTATGACTCCTGGGAAATAAACTCATCTGCCTTTTCATTTTCAGCATTTGAGACAACAATTTAATATTTAAAAGACACAAGTAACTCTGTGGTGAACAACTAACTTCTTTACGAACATATTGAGAAGTAAAAGCGCCAACCTTTCTGGACAGCTGGGCTGTTCTGGACACTGGTGGCCTTGGAGGAGGGTTTGGACGAGTCTGCATCCGAGTCTTTGCTCATGTCGATTGAAACCACCACATCCTTCACAGCTGAAGAATCATCTGCAGGAACAAAGGGAAAGTTCAGCATTGCTTTGAGATCAAGGCAAATTCAAAAACTGTGAGCAGTTAATGACCAACAGAAAATGAGCTCATTACATGGACAATTTCATCCGGTCAAACACTGAAGGTCCACCACGCATGTCCAACTCAATGTCTTAAGGAAGGTGATTTGGGTCAGAAACACGTTTGTTAGGCTGGTTGAAAGTCTCTTCACATCCCCCTAGCAATCATTAAGCGCTCTAAATGTATGTATTTCTATTGTCTGTGGAAGGTGTAGGACCATAAAATGTTTGTCCAATCATATCCCTCAGTCTGAACATTGCGATAGGCTGTCCTCCCTGCCTGTCAACACATGTGATACCTAGGGGTGTGACGGTTAGTATATAACCGTGAGACCGGCGGTTATAGTTGAACACCGTCATTAGAACTCTATAACCGCCAAAACCGTGTCATTAAAATATTTTTTACAAACATTTTTTATTAAAAATTATTTTCATTTTTTAGATAGGATCATAAGATGCGCAATATATCGGGAGACATGGTTTTTACCACTTAATGAAGTTTTGTAAATCGTCAGACATGATATTTACCACTTCATTAAATTTTGCTTTGTAGAAAACCTTTATTAAAAACAAATTTCGTTTTGTACAAATTTTATCTTAATTTTAATAAATGTTTTATCAACCAATTGCATGTATTTTAATAAATAAAAAGCAAATATAGCACACAATGATAACCGTGACATGGAAGCGCCAGTGCGCCGCGTTCACTTGCACTGCACTGTGAACTAGAGCGCATCTCATCGTAAATGAAACTCAGCGTAGGCCTGTGCCTCATACATTAGCATTAAATATCTTTGCTGCATCCTTTCTAGAACAGACAAGGGCTTTTTTTTTTGCGGCTCGCATCAGCAAAGCATTGCATCGTTCATAGACCGCAAAACAATCAGCGGATGGCGGGCGGGTGCAGCTTTGAAATTTGCTCAAAAAACGTTGGCGCAGATGATAAAAAATGTTCCTGATCCAACGTCGGAGGTGACGGAACATGTTCCGGCTCAAATTAAAACTTCGTGAAGAAAGGTAAAACCGATGCATCTCGTTGCGAAAAAAAAATGTTACATCGCCTATATGGGCACATTTCGGGTTTAAACCAGATGGCAACGGAAAAACAGAAAATCTTGATGAGCCTGTGTGCAGAATATGTGGAAAAACTGTATTTGTTACAAGTAGCCTACTGTTTTAAAAGGTTTTGTTTACTGTGTGTGATTTATTTAAAACAAAGCACGTTCATTGCAAAGTTTTTTTTTTTTTTTTTGTTAAGGATTTGTTCACTGTGTGTGATTCATTTAATGGAAAGCACATTCACTGCTAGTTGTCTTGCTGTTAATTTTAAATAAACGTAGAGCAAGTAGCTAATCAGTGTCTGCTCGTTTATTCAAACTAATATACCCCCCTCCCCCCCCCCCCCCCCCCCCCCCCCCCCCCCCCCACCGACGGTTATGTTATAAACCGTCACATTTGACTCACGTCATAACCGTCATCACCAATTCTGAAACCGGCACACCCCTAGTGATACGTCATCAGCGCGTTCCAGCGAGAATGTGATGATTGTCACTGGTGAACGAGACCTGAGCTGCACTGGTCTCAGATCGTGTCACTGGTCTGGAGGAGGTGTGACGCTGCAGTGATTATCTTGCTTTCAAAGCTGGCTTGCTATCGCTAGCCTTTCCAAAATCACCTACCCTACCCTACCTAAAAAAAACCTATGAGAGGGCATGTAAAGCAGAGTCAATATTCGACTTGTGAACGTGCTAGCGAACGCTGATTCCACTCTTCACAATAAATCCACAGCAATTGTCACAAAGTGTTTATTCTTTAAAAGAGACTGGTTAGTGTAGCAGTTAAATGTACAGCACTGTACCTTGGCCTTGAATGTGAGAAATATCCAGTCCTTCTCGCAGTCTGAGAATGACAACACCGTACTGAAAATCAAACGCATCACTACACACACACACACACACACACACACAAATAAACAAGTGTTAATGTCTGACAGGATGAAGACCCACACCATTAACTTCAAAGCTGCATAAACATCCAGCAGACGTTCTTCAGCTGTACATACACTAGAAATACATCAGCACATCATGGGAAAAACTGCACATTTATAAGTTAAAATGAATGCCAGAGAACAATACGTGTTAAAAGAAATTAATACATTTAGGCTTGCAACAGCTTGTCACGGAGTGGTCCACAACAGATAATGCCCCACTGACAGCTGTTTTACACACACTTTCTGCTAAAACAAGAATTCTGATCAGCTTTTACTCCTCTGGAATCTCATGTTACATAGATGAACAGCAGACAAACAAACACGTCACTATCACTGTACAAGCATAACAGAAGCTGCTGCCACACTAATTCAATAAGATTTTTATTAATATTGGATTGATTTCAAACAGAAGATGAAACCTACTGCATCAGGTTTATGTAGGTCTCGACGTCCTTTATATCTCCGATGCGCCAGTCGTTCTTGAAGCCGAGCACCAGTGTGTTGGGCCTCAGTCTGCCCAGACCTGCAGCCTGTGAAACACACACTGGAATCATTTCTGTAGGCTTTATATTGAGCTCAGCCCTCATAGAAAGGGGTTTCTCATTTACTAAGCCTTTCTGAAGTACACGATTTTGTTGTTGGAAATTACATTTTATATGACTAAAGTTACTGCATAGGGCAGTTTTTTCCTGACCTTATTAAATGCACGCATCATCTTTCATATCAAATTCTTCCATTTTATTAATAATTCACTTAATCTAATAAGACACTATAGGGCTGAAATCAGAATGAACAAAACCGCTCTTTCCCTGCAGAAGAAACAGAAGCGCTGAAGTGTTTAGATGCATTTACACACAGTTTAATGAAGCATTCACACTGCAGAAGTACAACAGCGTACATAATGTTATGAGCTTGCTGTTTTAAATCCGTTTTTTAATATACAAATATGAAATGTTGGGGACAAAAATGCAAAGATAATGTACTTTTAAATATGAAAGTAAACCACCAGTAGATCTTAATGAGTGAGTCATTGAGTGCTTCATTCAAACGATTCGTTCAGTCCGCTGATTCATTTAAGAATGAAGCGAGTGCCTGTCTTTATGAATCACTGAATCATTGACTCAAATGATTCATTCAGAAAGTTCATTAGTTTTGATTTCTCCATGAGATTCTCTCAAACACAGACAGGCTGCACAATCCTCAACTGATTAATTGTCCAGCTGGGCAAGTAAAATTCCCTTTCACTTGCCCCTTCAAAAATGCTAGGAATGCTTCAATCCGATACTCAGGATCAGTATCGGCTTCGATACTGGCATTTCTGAGGATCAGGTATCGGTCAGACGAGATCCAAATCCGATATTGTGCGTATATTATTCTGTGTTATTGTTGAGCTCCACGAAAGGCACAAAAACATTATAAAGCACCAAAACGTTTTCGTGCACATATTTCAAGTGTTCTGAAGCTGTTCCATAGTTCAGTGTGAGGTACAGATTAATATTGAAGTCATTAAATTCAAGTTCACATTATATTTTATGTGTTCTGCGGCCGTCTGTCATCCTCCATCCTCCATTCATCAATCAAACTGTGTGTCTCGTTCAGTTACTACAGTCAGAACCATCAAACCCTCTTCAAGAGCACACAGTAACTGAGGTTTAAAACTGTTCAGAGAAAAGGCTCATTAAACTAACACACAGATTTAAAACACTACGTATCAATATCTCTTCCCTTTGTACTAGTGATGTCCAGTTCGTGAACGAATCGTTTGATTTAACAGGTTCTTCTTAGTGAACCGACTGAACCAGTTCACCAAATCGGACTGAATCGTTTGAACCAGTTCGCGTCTCCAGTAAGCATTAATCCACAAATTACTTAAATTATTCACTTTTTTAACGTGGCTGACACAATATCTGAGTATGTGTTAACAAATATCCCGGAGTAATTCATTTACTCAAACAGTACACTGACTGGGCTGTGACGAGAGAACAGAGCATGTGTGTTTGAGGACTCGGAGAGCTGCGCATAAGTGCTCTGTGCCACTCTGTATTGGCACCTTTAGTATTATAATACTTTTCTTCACAATTAAAGATTACTGATAGTCTTTCTTGTTCTGTTCTATCATACATTGCTGCCTTTATTACTGTGCTATACATTTAAAAGAAATGTATTTAATATGTCTATATAAATGTATATACTTTTTTCATGAATGTATTTTACAACAATACAAAGAGCAATGTGTAACATTTTAACAGATTTTAGACTTATTCACTTTTATTTGTAAATAAAATATTTCACTAGATTTTATAAAATTATTGTGTAATTATTGATTCCATGATTTTTCTAGAATCTAGAGTATCTTCTGCTGCTGAATTATCCACTAACCTAGTCTATAATAGTATTTTGTCATAGATTGTGATTATATATTTTTTCATTTGTTATTTTTTTATTAAAATGAAGTTGTCTATATGTAGTAGATTGTGTTTATAAAAAAAAAGTGTTGTGATGATGTGGTCAAAGAGGAGTATTGTGGTTATTCTTGGTTTTTTTAAAAAAATGTGCTGTTGTATGGTTTTGTCGGTATCGGCAGAGACTCAGAATTTTCGGCATCGGATCGGATCAGTTCTGAAAAAATGGTATCATTGCATCCCTAATTGATGCTGAGGTCTGTTACTGTATATAAAATTCACCCCGCCAAAGTGGCTTGTGGGAGTGACCGTGTTACCAGCCACTGCATTAGGCCGGTTGGTGGTGTTAACCTCAAGCCATGGTTATAAGCAGATTATAGGCTCACGTGTACTGAAGGCAGAAAGTGAAGACATCAAAGGACAGAAAAGCCCAATTTTAGGCTGTGCAAAGGGGCCCAGTTTTTGTAAAGATTGGACATGTGTAGAAGTAAAAACAGTGAGCAAGATCCCATAAACAAGTCTTAAACATTTTTTTTGGGAATAGGGCTATAAACCCCCTCTCTTGCGCACACACACACACACACACACACACACACACACACACACCTGCAGCAGGTACTGGGTTCCTTGACGAAGGTCTTCACCCACCACAGGGGTGTAAAATGCCTTGGAGTTGTTGTGCAGGAGCCACCTTTGGTAGCGCACCATATCGCTGTTCAGCTCTTTGAAGTTGGGCCGCCGGGAACTCTGGGAACGAACACACATGTGGAGAGATCAGCTCATGGTTGAAAGAGCCAATGGAGGCTTTTCCAGACAATGTACTTGTGACTGGCATGGTCCACACAGACTGGTTTATTCTGCACTACTATAATCTCTGTCCCCAAAGAGTTTTATTATTCGAAGAACAAGTTCCAATAAGAGCTGCATGACCAAACCATTCAACATTCTACTCACTCCTAAAACAACACACACACAATGTGCTCTCAGTGTACAGTAGGAACACAGGACGGATTGTTCAGGCACTCACGATGCGCACGTGGCCGCACACCATCAGACCCACGTTCTTGGTGAAGGCATGGACCAGATGAAGAAGAGCTGGACGTGAGTTTGGTGCTCCGGTCATCACCAGACACTGTGGCCTAGAGGAGACACAACACCATCAGATCATCAGACACTGTAGGATCCCACCACATCTGAGTTTAACAACTGCAATGTACATGACATCAAGCAAAAGCAGCACACAGTGTGCCGCACATCACATTCTCATGACCTCTAGAGCCATCGGTTCAGTCGAGAGCAGAACACAAGCTCCAATTAGAGAGCTTCAAAGCAAAAATGTTAAGAATAAAACGGGATTATGCAGAGGGTGAAGCTTTTGATGGGAAGGTGCTGTCAGAACCAGAAATCTCTGAGCCAGGACGATCAGGCAGAAACCTCTTCTCTTAACATGAGTCTCAGTCTGAGCACACACACGAAACTTCTTCATCTGTGTCACAGCCACAGCGATGATAATGGAACAAAACTATTCTGATTTCTTTTTCTCCTCATTCAATTCCATTCTGACTTCTCATGCATTATCTTAATTTTGCATATTTCAATTACATACAAAAACCCTGACATACACTTCAAGTTAAGTCAAGTCACCTTCATATCACTATAGCGCTTTATACAATACTGATTATCAAAGCAGCTTTACAGAGTCATACAGGAAAATAGTTTGTCAATGATGCAAGAAGACAATAACAGAGTCATTTTCAAGATAAAGTATTTATTTTATTCACTGGTTCATTTTTCTTTTAATTTTTTTTGTGGTATTGTTTGTGTGTTCAGAACTAAACAAGCCAAAGGAACCAAAACTCCAACAGTGACAGAAATGGAGAAAAAACCTTGGAAAGATCCAGGCTCAAACGGGGGGCGACTTCTCCTCTGTTCAGATGAAACCAGCATGGTGTGGTTTGATTCCAGATTTTCCACTCAGCCAAGACTGGCACTCGTTCAGAACTGGCTCATGTTTCCACTGGAAGGGAGCAGAACTCTATTACATCACCAACCTGTGACCAGAATTGCTTGGTATCTCTTGCAGAAGAACAGTTCTGCTGACCACTGCTGAACTGACTTATTTACTTGTTGTTGTTAATTTACCTGGACTTCGACGGCTTTTAAATATAAACTTGTTCGAGATGCATTGGCACCTTGCAAACCGATCAGTGGATGACCTCAAAGTACTGCAGGAGCAATTTAAAAGCATAAAGAGTCGTCTACTCTCCAGTTGCTCTCGTGGTACTCTCATTTCATATGCCGATAGGTCTGCACAGCGCAGATGCATCTTGAACAAGTCTAATGACTCTCAAACTGCGATCTGTAGTGGAAGCTCCACCTATTGACATCATAGGTTCCCTTGTTTGAGACCAGCAAGGTTTTGGGGCCGGTTCGGAACCCGAATCTGGGCACCACCCCAGGAATTTTTTGAGTGGAAAAGAGCGCCCCAGTTCCCAATTGGGAATTTAAACTGGTTAACATTCCTAGAATTTGTTTTAATGAACAATGTTAGGTAAATGGTTCTAGAGTTTGGGTGCTAAATAGGAGAAGGATCTGCCGCCCGCAGTTGACTTTGATATTCTAGGTGTTATCAAATTGCCAGAGTTTTGAGAACACAGCGGACGTGGAGGACTATAATGTAACAAGAGCTCGTTCAGATACTGAGGTGCTAAACCATTCAGGGCTTTATAAGTAATAAGCAAGATTTTAAAATCTATACGATGTTGGATAGGGAGCCAGTGCAGTGTTGACAGGACCGGGCTAATATGATCATACTTCCTGGTTCTAGTAAGAACTCTAGCTGCTGCATTTTGGACTAACTGGAGTTTGTTTACTAAGCGTGAAGAACAACCACCCAATAGAGCATTACAATAGTCTAACCTTGAGGTCATAAACGCATGGATTAACATTTCTGCATTTGACATTGAGAGCATAAATTACTAGTCGTCTAGTTTTTTATATCAACTATGCATTCTGTTAGTTTTACAAATTTGTAGGTTTCACTGGGCCACAAAAAAAAATATAGAGCTCAGTTTCATCAGCATAACAGTGAAAGCTAACACCGTGTTTCCTTATGATATCTCCCAAGGGTAACATGTAAAGTGTGAAAAGCAATGGTCCTAGCACTGAGCCTTGTGGTACTCCGTACTGTACTTGTGATTGATATACCTCTTTATTCACTGCTATGAATTTATTGATAGTCTGATAATATTTGAACCATGCCAATGCAATTCCACTAATGCTAACATAATTTTGTAGTCTACTCAAAAGAATGTTGTGATTGATGGTGTCAAACGCAGCACTAAGATCCAATAGCACTAACAGAGAAAAACAACCACGATCAGATGATAAGAGCAGGTCATTTGTAACTCTAAGGAGAGCAGTCTCAGTACTACGATACGGTCTAAATCCTGACTGAACCTTACAGATACCATTTCTCTCTAAGAAGGAACACAGCTGAGAGGATACTGCCTTTTCTAGTATTTTTGACAGAAAAGGGAGATTTGAGATAGGTCTGTATTTAACTAATTGTCTAGGATCAAGTTTTTTAACGAAAGGCTTAATAACAGCCAATTTGAAGGATTTAGGGACATATCCTAATGACATTGATGAATTATAATATTCAGAAGAGGATCTATGACTTCTGGAAGCACCTCTTTTAGGAGCTTAGATGGAATAGGGTCAAATATACATGTTGGTTTAGATGATTTAAGTTTATACAATTCTACCTCTCCTATAGTAGAAAGTAAGTGGAATTGTTGAATTTTCAGCATCAGTTCAGAATTTCAGTTTAGTTCAGAATGTCTATAAATGCTGATCCCAATGCATCTTTTTCATTATCAACATGAATAGTAAAATCATCAACAATTAAGACTTTACCTGCAGCCAGCACTAACTCTGATAGAAAATCAGCAAATTCATTGATAAAGTCTGTATGGTGCCCTGGTGGCCTGTATACAGTAGCCAGTAAAAACAATACAGGGGATTTATCATTAACACTTGTTTCTCTGGATAATGTTATATGAATCACCATTACGTCAAAGGATTTATACTTGAAACTATATCTCTCAGAAATACTGAAAATTTTAAAATAATGTAATCATCAGGTTTCTGTCAAACAGAGCACATCTAAGTCGTGGCCTAGTGGTTAGAGAGTTTGACTCCTAACTCTAGGTTGTGGGTTCGAGTCTCGGGCCGGCAATACCACGACTGAGGTGCCCTTGAGCAAGGCACCGAACCCCCAACTGCTCCCCGGGCGCCGCAGCATAAATGGATGTATAGCGCTGCGGTATTGTGTTCACGGTGTGTGTGTTCACTGCTGTGTGTGTGCACTTTGAATGGGTTAAAAGCAGAGCACCAATTCTGAGTATGGGTCACCATACTTGGCTGTATGTCATGTCACTTTTTTTTTTTAAAGTTATAATCTGTGATCATATCATTTTCTTTTTTTTTTTCTTTTTTTTATATATGTATTATGTCTGTTTTTTTATTTGTTGAACAATTAAATTGTTACCCTTAAATTGTTTTGGAAGTTTTTTGTATTTTCTAGCTCGGGGGAACAGACAGTCTCTATAGTGTGACTGTGACATGAGGTGGCTAGCAGACGGTCGGTTTAGCCAGTCTGTCTGCTTCCTGACCTGGGCCCCAGTTAGTCAGGTTTATGTGATGTGAGGCGGCTAGCAGACGGTCGGTTTAAGAGCGGCACCACCCCAGGAGGGATGAAGACCATCTCTTTTCACAGGATGGATGTCTTTTTCAAAAACTCGTCCAATTGTCTATGAAACCTATGTTATTCTGCGGGCACCACTTAGACATCCAGCCATTGAGTGATGACAATCTGCTATGTATCTCATCACCACGGTAAGCAGGGAGGGGACCAGAGCATATTACAGTGTCTGACATCATGCTTGCAAGTTGACACACCTCTTTAATGTTATTTTTAGTGATCTCCGACTGGTGAAGTCGAACATCATTAGCACCGGCGTGAATAACAATCTTACTGTATTTACATTTGGTGTTCCTGTGGCTCAGTGGTAGAGCATTGTGTTAGCAGCGCAAACAGTTGTGGGTTCAATTCCCAGGGAACACATGTTAGGTAAAAAAAAAATGTTGGCCTGAATACGCACTGTAAAAGCGTCTGCTAAATGCATAAATGTAAATGTTTAGCATTAGCCAGCACTTTTAAATTAGTCAAGATGTCAGGCGCTCTGGCTCCCGGTAAACATTGGACTTCGGTGGCTGGTGTCTCTATTTTCACGTTCCGTACAATAGAATCGCCAATAACTAGAGCACTTTCATCAGGTTTCTCAGTGGGTGCATCACTGATTTGGGAGAACCTGTTTAATGTTTTGATCGGAACAGAAGAGTGGTGTTTAGACCCATGACTATGCCGCCTCACAGTCACCCAGTTGCCCTGCTGCAGAGGCGCTGTTACCGGAACCAAACAATGTACAGGACTCCCTGAGCTAGACGCATCCAAAGCCGTATCTGGAGCCCTCACATTCTTACTGTCCTCAATTAAAGTTTGGATGCGTGTCTCTAATTCTGAAATCTTCTCTGTCAGGCTAACTATTTCCCTGCATTTATCACATGTGAATCCCCCTTCGTCGCCAATAGAGAGAGATAAACTATACATGTGGCAAGCGGCGCAAACAACAATAGCAGGAGAAGAAGCCATTACTCACCGTGATTGAAGAATGATTCTGACTTACCACTGTTGTTTGACGAGCTCGTGAAAAACGGCACGAGAGAGAAAAGAAACTAAGCAAGAGAGAGAGAAAAAGAAACGGTAGGAAATGATAAAACACTAATGGAAACGAGAATGACAAGCTAACAGGCTAACGAAATGCTAAAATGCCGTGATAGCGGTTTAGATTAAAAGCGAACTATGTCAAATTAGTTTAATATATAACATCAGTAGGGCTGCCCCCAATAATCGTTAGTTGACCAGAAGAGGCTTGGTCGACCAAAATTTTATAAGTCGCTTAGTCACAGAAAAAAAGAAAAAAAAAAAAAAATCACATTGGCGAAGTCACACAGATCGTTAACGGCTAGCCTATGGTAATACATAACATCCGGCAGGACATCCAAAGGCTCGCCTATCATTCATCCACCACAAATACGGCTTATTTTCTGAAATATGTAAGTAGCAGCAACATTACATGGCCACTCAATCTAATGTTAACTAGAGAAATGTGCACTGTTTAAGTGTCTGTGTGGAAGCTGAACAGCAGCTCACTCACCGCAGGACAGATGGAGGCGCTGGTGCACTCACTTGCTCTTAAAACACTCCGTAATTTTTGGTCATTCAGATAAGAGCAATACATCTATCAAATCTGTAAAGACTCATGTGCACTCACAATAACAACAAAACATTGAGCTTTTGTAAAATTATGAAAGCAAACAGGATGCGCTTTCTGCCGTCTCGGTCTGTGAACTTGAGCGAGAGAAAAAAACGAGTATATCTTTGCCTTACAGACATTAAAAATATATAAAAAGAGAGTGAAATGTCTGCTTTAAAATGAACAAATTCAAATGTAAAACAAATATTCTCAGATTATGTAATAATCTGTGTGAAACATACAGGCACATCACTACTGTGGAGATGACGAGAAAGCACGTGTTTATCGGTGAATTATTGAAATGTTAATGCAGCCTCTTTTCTGTTTTTCACTGACACATTCATAATCATAGCTTCTGCCGTGCACTGTGGCAAGCTTTATGCGTGGGCTTGAGTGCTTATTAGGCTTTGCAGGCAATTAAAGGATCCTAATATATACAGGTGCTGGTCATATAATAAGAATATCATCAAAAAGTTGATTTATTTCACTAATTCCATTCAAAAAGTGAAACTTGTATATTATATTCATTCATTACACACAGACTGATACATTTCAAATGTTTATTTCTTTTAATTTTGATTATGACTGACAACTAAGGAAAATCCCAAATTCAGTATCTCAGAAAATTATAATATTACTTAAGACCAATACAAAGAAAAGATTTTTAGAAATCTTGGCCAACTGAAAAGTATGAAAAAGAAAAGTATGAGCATGTGCAGCACTCAATACTTAGTTGGGGCTCCTTTTGCCTGAATTACTGCAGAAATGCGGTGTGGCATGGAGTCGATCAGTCTGTGGCACTGCTCAGGTGTTATGAGAGCCCAGGTTGCTCTGATAGTGGCCTTCAGCTCTTCTGCATTCTTGGGTCTGGCATATCGTATCTTCCTCTTCACAATACCCCATAGATTTTCTATGGGGTTAAGGTCAGGCGAGTTTGCTGGCCAATTAAGAACAGAGATACCATGGTCCTTAAACCAGGTACTGGTAGCTTTGGCACTGTGTGCAGGTGCCAAGTCCTGTTGGAAAATGAAAATCTGCATCTCCATAAAGTTGGTCAGCAGCAGGAAGCATGAAGTGCTCTAAAACCTCCTGGTATACGGATGTGTTGACCTTGGACCTCAGAAAAACACAGTGGACCAACACCAGCAGATGACATGGCACATAACACCATCACTGACTGGAAACTTTACACTGGACCTCAAGCAACATGGATTGTGTGCCTCTCCTCTCTTCTTCCAGACTCTGGGACCCTGATTTCCAAAGGAAATGCAAAATTTACTTTCAGAGAACATAACTTTGGACCACTCAGCAGCAGTCCAGTCCTTTTTGTCTTTAGCCCAGGCGAGATGCTTCTGACGCTGTCTGTTGTTCAAGAGTGGCTTGACACAAGGAATGCGACAGCTGAAACCCATGTCTTGCATACGTCTGTGTGTAGTGGTTCTTGAAGCACTGACTCCAGCTGCAGTCCACTCTTTGTGAATCTCCCCCACATTTTTGAATGGGTTTTGTTTCACAATCCTCTCCAGGTTGCGGTTATCCCTATTGCTTGTACACTTTTTTCTACCACATCTTTTCCTTCCCTTCACCTCTCTATTAATGTGCTTGGACACAGAGCTCTGTGAACAGCCAGCCTCTTTTGCAATGACCTTTTGTGTCTTGCCCTCCTTGTGCAAGGTGTCAATGGTCGTCTTTTGGGCAACTGCCAAGTCAGCAGTCTTCCCCATGATTGTGTAGCCTACAGAACTAGACTGAGAGTTCATTTAAAGGCCTTTGCAGGTGTTTTGAGTTAATTAACTCATTAGAGTGTGGCACCAGGTGTCTTCAATATTAAACCTTTTCACAATATTCTAATTTTCTGAGATACTGAATTTGGGATTTTCCTTAGTTGTCAGTTATAAACATCAAAATTAAAATAAATAAACATTTGAAATATATCAGTCTGTGGGTAATGAATGAATATAGTATACAAGTTTCTTCACTTTTTGAATGTAATTAGTGAAATAAATCAACTTTTTGATGATATTCTAATTATATGACCAGCACCTACCTATATATATATATATATATATATATATATATATATATATATATATATATATATATATATATATATATATATATATATATATATATATATATATATAAAGTGATTTAAATGGTTTATTAATAAACGTTAGATTAGTTGACTAATGCTTAATATGAGCGGCTACTAGTCAAACACAAAAATACTTAGTCGAGGGCAGCCCTAAATATCAGAAACATGGTGAGAATTAAGTTATATTATAGCAATTTAAACAACAGAGTAATAGTAAGATAAAGATTCCAACAGAAAAACAAACAAAAAATTATATTATAGCAATTTTAATAAAAGAGTAAAACACACACTAGTTTTATATAATGTAACATATCAGTTCTTTCAGATTTTAATAATATTTCATAATATTAGTGTTTTTAACTGCACTTTGACCAAAAAATCCGAATAATTCGATATTTTTGGCTGGTAGTGCATACTGGCACCGACTCTGTCATTCATTCATTTTTTGGTTTGTATTGAATTCTTGATCTGTATATGTCATTCATTCATCAACTTTTATTTAATTTTTTTATTTAGTTAAATTACTATTAGTTAGTTTTTGAGCAGTGAAAGTTTACAGAAAAATTGAAGAGAGTGTGATGAGTACAGACTTCAGGTGTGCGATTGGGCTTCAGAGCCAGTCTGAGGAAATCAAACATATTGATAGGTGTAGATTTTAGAAGATCTTATTTGTCATAAATCTCTGAGCTATGAGGTGTGTGGTTATAAAAGTGGTGGAGTGTATTCCAGCTGTCAAGAGTGAAAATGAATGAGCTCCACATACACATCAGAACAAGCCATCACAAAGAAAAACCCTGAAACACTACAAAAAAAGAGTGATGTTTAGAGTTCACAGCTGTGAAACAACTCACACACAGACAGAGGCTGTATTACCTGTAGGTTTTGATGTGGTCGGCTACTCCGCAAAGCTGTAAACTGTGTGTCAGGGCCTGATGATAAGTCAGCGCTTGAGTGGACGAACCCCAGTTCACATCTGTAGGACCACAACCATTTCATGAAGCAGAAAAACCCCATCATTAGTACTGTTCTGAAGAACAGACAACTGATTCACGCTTCTCATTGTCCAGTCCACTTCACCTGGTTTCTTGTAGCTGACGTAGATGTAGAGGGACAAGACGATGACGTTGGTCAGGAGGGCCGCCCACCAGTTGATGATGAACATGACCACACAACACAGGATGGCCCCGGCCAGAGACACCCACATGTTGTAGTACTTGAAGCTCGGCCTCCATCCTGCCCAACAAACATGGAACAAACACTCAGAGACCTCCAGGCAGAGCCAAGGGATCCGCAGGACTGTGGGTTAGGATTTGGTAACATAGTAAAAGGTCAAAATACCCTAATTACACCCGTCAACTGGAGCCAATGTATTGGAACGGAGCTACTAAACAGTTGGGATAAAACCAACAATAGATCTTTGTGGTAGGAAAGTGCTAACTGTGCCATTCTGTCACGTTACATAACAGTGTGGGACACAAAGAATGGCACACGGGGACAACTGCTTGTGAAAGCAGGGAAGGGACACGCATCTCTGTGAAGAGCGTCCAGAATCTGCAGACAGTCCTCATGCCCACTGGGACACGGGATCTGATCTACTCAAGACGTTTCATGCGTCAGAGCTTCTCGATGTTCTTCACAACACACATCACAATGACAGCTGAAATGCATCAGTCTTATAAAAGCATGAAAACAGAATTGATTAAATGAAGTTAGCACCAGTTAGGATACATACGGGTGGTTAAGAGGACTAGGAAGGTCCTGAACACAGGACACGTACTAGAGTTATGGGATTTAGTGGAGTCACGGTTACCTTGTAATGCTACAGACACTGCATGACATAAAGGGTACAGAAGCGCTTTAAACGTGAGATATCTGGAAAGTGAAAGATTCACACGTACCCTTTACGTTCATGCAATTGTGTGCAGAGACTCTATGTAATAAAGTGTCAGAAGTGAAGATATCTACCTGCTGGTCTTCTAGAACTTTGGTATTGAGGGACAAACAAACTTCTTCACACAAAGAATAAAGAAATACATGAAATTATAACTTCAAAACAAGAAATACAGTCAATAACATGATATCATTCAGAAATGAAAAGACTTTCATTTTCATTCAAATAAAAAGGTGAGTAACAGGTCATAAGAATGGAAAATCTCTACAGGAAAACAAAATTTGCATAGGAATTGATACTTTGCAAAGCTTGGTAAACTCTGTAAAGGCCCCGGTATACTTTAAGAGAAATCAAAGAACAAACTGTCATTTCAAACTAAATCAGGCCAAAACAATGTTCGTTTAAAACAGCTCAAAGTGAACAGACACGAGTTAAAACACAAACACAAGGGAGAGCTGCTTTACAGGACGAACTGAAGTTACTCTAACTGAAAGCAATACTGACAATGTTCTCATATTTACTACTGTAAAGCCATATATTGTATGAAGTGCTACATAAATAAAAGTGATGTGATCGGACTGCTGAATTTTGCAGTTTTCTCACTGCTGTCCTGTTTGTGGTTTATTTTGGTATTGAGAGGAAAGCGTATTCTCTCTGAGCAGTGTGGACGGCGTCTGGGTGTTCATTAATGTTATAATCGCTGCAAACGTATTTCTAAATTCTTCATACAATGAAAAAGACCTTGGCTATGAGTATCAGGGTCTCAAGAGGCTCAGCAATGACGGGAAGCCCATATTTTCACTGCATTCTCTCCATTTGTATACAAATTGTGGTGGTGACTGCTTTCATCCAGCTCGACCATTCTACCCTCACATTAACCCTAAACTAGCTGGCCTCCACTGAGTAACAGCTTAAGGGTGTACTCACACTAGCACAGTTGCCTTGAACCGACCCGCGTGCGATTATCTGCACTCCCCGCTGGCCTGCAGGAGCTCGCTCACGTCATGTACGAGACAGCAGGAGAAAACACTTTCACTCAAAGACTGCAGCTTTACTAACAAACTACAATTCTTGTTCATCAGGTAAAGTGCAAACCAATCCCGTTATAAACCTAGATATACCTGATTTAATTCAATTAACTGAAGCGTGTACTGTAGTAGTAATAGAAGATGCGTGCGGTCGTATTGGTGACAGTAGCGCACATAAAACACTAGCTGTTCTGTGCTCCGGCGCGGTTAGAGATCACACTACATGTGTACCACACCTGAGCCCGACTGAACCGTGCTCTGGCCCACCTCTTCCAAGACAGCCAGGGACAGCCAAACGAACCGCGTACGGAGCGGTCACACTAGTCAAACACGGTTCAGATCGCTAGTGTGAGTACACCCCAAGACTAAATCTGCAAACCAGTCATGTGCTTGTTTAATATTTACAGCCAGAAAAGAATCAAACTCACACCAAGCACTAGTGGTCGACCGATATTGGTTTTTTGACAGCCAATGCCGATATCTCTTAGAGAGCAGAGAGAGAGAGATTTTTATTTAATTTTATTTATTAGATTTTTATTTAAATTATTATTTAAGAAATTTGAAATAATTTGAAAATGAATTAAATTAAATGTGTCAAATAAACATATTAAGAAATTTGAAATAATTTGAAAATTATTTAAAAATTAAATGTGTCAAATAAACATACAGTCCCACCAGCTGGAGGGGGGTGGGGTTTATTCAAGATTTTTATTTGTCACATTCACGGTTATATGGAGAGCATATGAGGTTTATACATGGTTCACACTATGTGTATGTGTATGTGTATATATATATATATATATTTTTTTTTTTTTTTTTTTTTTTTTTTTTTTTTTTTGAGTCCCGGATTGAATTTATATTTCAGGCAAGCAAGAAAAAAAAAATATTTAAAGCACAGAGAATGAGAATGCCGAGAAATTTGAAATAATTTGATTTTTTTTTTATGTTTATATGTTTCAAGGAGACGTGAAAGAAGAATCATCTCAGTGTTCTCTCTCTGTCTGAAACTCGTCTCTGTGTGTGTGCGCTTGTGTGCAGCTGCTGTGCACACCGAAAACTCTGCGTGAGCAACGAAGAGAGTTCTCTTTTGCTTCTTCTTGTGCTTTAAAAACACTTAAACGTGTAAATTGGCAAATGAATCTGCGAATCGCATGCGTGCTGAGCTGTGAGGCCTGGTCTGTATCACGGATCAACTGCCACACATTTAACCACTAATATACATGACAGATCAGAGCAATCATTCATTTACTAACTGAACATTTAATTTATATCAAATCCTCAAATTGCTAAAATCACAGCGACTGTGCTGCTGCTAGGTTGCTAGAACATTACTGTTATTATTGATTGTTCTAATTATTCTGTATTTCTGTTTGTTGTATGCAGTAATCTGGGCAGTTTGTGTGTATTGGCAATCTCATTTTACATACAGCACAGCACACAGTGAAAATGAGTTGAATATGTCAGCGGGCAGATGAATACAGCACAGCATTGTTTGAAATCAGGAGTTTAGAGTTTGTCGATGGTACGTCTCCAGTGAAGCTGAACTCTCCTCCTGTCTGATTCGACCGTCACACAGCACACACACATACAGTATGCAGGACACAAATACACCCGTCACAAGATCTCACCGCTGGATTCCACCAGGTCTGCAAGCTGCAAATGTGTATTTGCTGAATGCTTGTTTAGTTTAACAGTTCTATCTGATTATTAGACGTATCAGACAGAACTGTTAAACTGCGACCACAAGCAATGACGAGAGAGAACGTGAGCGCTGTGTCCCGCCTCCAACACATCGGCCAGACAGAAAAACATATCGGTCAACCACTGCTAATCACTAATCAGGGTTTATAGAAATAACCCTATAGTTTAGTGTTTCAAATTCATGCTAATGTACATGCAGAAACGTTTAGTTTCTCTTCCTGCGGAGGATGATCAGCATGTTTGAAGGTTAAGCACCTGGTTTCACTGACCTTCAAATGAATCAAATGTCCATTTCAAAGGCCCTTTTGTAACCCACTCAAGGAAAGCAGTCTGCCCTGCACTTAACCTCCGTGTAAACCCGTCACGTGGGCTGGGTGTTGTGTACCATCCTGACACTAATGATATTTGAGCTCTCTGTGGAGACGTGACCCAGCTCGTCCACAGAAGGAATTCACCCCAACCGTACAGAGGAACGTCTTACCGGGGGAGTTGGCCAGTGACGCGTGAAACACCGAGAAGTTGATGAGAGCGTACGAGGCCAGGAAGAAATTGGAAATGATCGGGGCGATGACATTCAGCTCCGCTGGAGAAATTAAAAACAAGCATGTGTCAGAGCGAGGGGAGCTCATCAAACAATCTGATCATTTCATTCAGCAAAGATTTCTACCAATTAAACAACTCAATTTGTTGAGATCGTACCAATGACAATGAAGGCCAAGGCAATGCCAAAGGTGAGCAAATATCCTCGCAGGGGCTCGTTGTTCTTGCCGTAGCCCTTCCCGAAAACTCCAATTCCAGGATAGATATTGTCTTTGCATAAAGCCTGAGGAAATGGAAGAATTCATCAAACCAGCAAGACCTGTTCCAACATCTCTGAGCTCACACAAGCACTGGAGCGAAACCACACATGTTATAACACACAGCAGCAGACGAGACGCCCACCTGGAAGACCTTGGGGGCGCTGACGAGAGAAGCCAGGGCAGAGGAGAGGGTCGCAGAGAAGACGCCGGCCGTGATGAGGGGCCCGAAGCCGGACACCACACTCATGACCTGCAGAACAAGACCTTCAGCCACACATCCTTCACACACCACCGTTCACTTCCAAATCTGAATGTGTTGAGACTAAAACACTGTTTACAGCCTGACTGAAACCACAGCGGAGACTCAGTCTGACATTAGCATACTGATAACGAAACTCACACAAAATGACACAAATGTAAAGTAAAGCCTGTGTGAAACTCTGCAGGCTGATCACATGACTGCTCTGCTTGAACGCTGCATTTTGGAGTCTGCCATGTTGAAGATTCTTTGCATTATGCCTTGAAATGCGGCTGAGGATGCTCACTAGGGTTCGGAACAGAATGATCGTTTAGAAAAGGCCATGTTGATGATGTACCTGGAAATCATTGTGGAGGCCGAACTCGCAGGCAGTCTTCCCACCTCTGGCTGCAGGTCTGCAGGAAGTGAAGTCGTAGCCGAACTTACAGGCCGCATCAGTGCAGTTTGAACCATTGATAGTCATGTTACTCTCGATTCCTGTGGCATCCCGCACGATGCTAGCACCTTTCAACAAATCCATCAATACATCAGAGAAACACAATACATCAGTAATCAAAACGATAGGGGATTCTATTGGAGCTTACCTGCAGAGATGGCCACACCCATGTACACGAGGCCCGTTATGAGGATAGCCAACAGCGTTCCTTTAGGGATGGCCATTTGAGGGTCCTTAAAGAGAAATCAAGCAATTACAGAGACGCTCTGAGGAAGAATAAATATGTGGTGAGGAACACTCACTGCGAGATCTCCTGAGATGTTGGCACCAGCTAAAATGCCTGTGGCAGCCGGGAAGAAGATGGAAAAAACGGAGAAAAACGTCTCCCCTCGAAAGTCTGGGCCAAAGTTTTCCGCCAAGATGCCCACTAAAAAGACAAGACACCCGATACGAACAACAAAACAGGAATGAATAAAGAGAAAAAAACTGCTAACATTTAAACTCAAAACCCAAGTCACATAAAAACATTACCAGTGGCCTTGGACAATCTTGAACTACTGTTCTTAACTAGTTTTCCTTTAAGGCCCAAGTTTTAATTTAGACATCAGGCAGCAATCAAGATCTATTGTTAAATTAAAATGTATTTGTAGTTTCTATCTTTTGAATTGGTAGGGTTTCCTTCTCTTTTCAGAGAGTAATTCACAGCACAAAACGCTGTGTTCAGCACAAATCATGTTTACTGAACACAGCAGAGTTTGCTTTTACATTAAAGATGAATAAATACCAGTTCAAAGCAGTTTATCATGTACATGCAGCACTGTTTTCTGTGAGCTGAATTTAAGAGCGCATTCTTACCATCATAGCTGAAGAAGCCAAATTTCTCCTTGGACTCAACGCGAATGAAGGTCCCAATGAAGTAGTTGAAGATGGCACTGATCAAAATGACCAAGAGGAATATTTGAGCCTGTGAAACAAAATCGTGATTTCATAAGGTCGGCACTGGCTAATGTTCAAAGATAACTGAATATGCAGTGAATCTCCTGCCTTGGCCTCCCACTCCATTCCAGCCACTGAGATTCCGAGAAGCAGGATGACTGTAATGGTCCCAACGATCCTGATGTCATTAGTCACATCGAACATGAGTGCACCAGAACTCTGAACGGACACAAACACATAGGATCATTCCATCCACACACCATCATATTAAAACAAACTACTGTAAGCCATAGGAAACAGAATTGTGTCTCTTACGTTGAGCAGCTCAACTACGGTTTCTGCAAAGCCCACTACGTACATGGCCACGGCCACAGCATTGGCAAAGGCAAAAATCAGACCAATGGAGCCGCCGAACTCTGGGCCCAAACTTCGAGATATTAAGTAATACGCTCCACCTGAAGAAAAGATATTACACAGATCACCTTTCTGAAAACACAATTTAAGGCTGATTTATTGGTTATTCTGTTACATCATTAAGACACCCTTCAAAATATTCTGAAAACCATATTATTTTGCTATTTTACCCAAGAGAGGTTCATCACTTGTCAACTTTGACCTCAGTTTGTGGACACAAGACTCTGACAAATGAGTCTTCCACTGAACTCAAATCATTCACTAACTCTCGTCCTGCCCTTGTGTTTGTTCTTCAGGAATTTTGAGAGCTTTCTGAATAAACGGTTGAATAATTTAGGCTAATTTGACTATTGGCAAGCAGGAGCAAAAAGTAAAGCAGTGTGTGTTTTGGATATAGCAGCGGTAGACCAATCCATTGTGTGTCAAAATAATAGGTCCCAGTGATACAGTGAGAAGAGGAATGGCCCCGACACCGAACCCTGAGGTACCCCTGTGGATAAGATTATAATGGGTCGAGTTACCGATAACAGAGCAGTACTCTCAAGCTATGCCGAAACATCTTTCCATATTTAAGCCCAGTCTACAGATTTTCCTAATAATCAGGGGTGAGAAATGTGCACAGATCGAGTACAGATCGCCTTGAGTGAGTGTTAAATGCTAGATCTTATTTATGAAAGTGTGTGTGAGTATTAACAAATGACTGGAATACCAGGGAAGATTAGGCCTAATGTCAGATTAACGGCTACACACCTCAGTGACCGAAGCATTAGCACAAACACACATCAAAAAACCAGCATGCAGTGCTGTGAAACGAAATATGTAGAGTACTGAATATAATGTTCTGACGAGTGTGAGAAAGCAGTGACAGCTAAATATCATTGACGATCTCAAACAACCCTTTTTAAAAAAAAAAAAAACCCAGCATATGCTGATTAGCTGTGTTTTGAAGCCTGGCAGCTGGTCTGAGCTGGTTTAAGCTAGTCATGTGCTGGTCCTAAGGACCAGTTTAAACCAGCTTTCATGCTTCAAAACATAGCTAACCAGCATATGCCGTTTTTTTCAACAGGGAAACCCAATCTCTTACACACACACACACACACCATCCCATGACTGGGTTAATAACTAACACCTGAGGTGCTCATTGAAAAATATTGATTCACTTCCACACTGAAACAAAAACTTTATCTAGCGCCATCACCCCGTCTCTCAGATGAAGGCCTGTAGAGAGGGACCGCTATCCATTTCTGACTTCCAGACTGCCACTGAAGCTCTCAATGGCCTGAGAGAAAAACACTGCCATCTCTGAACACTCTATTAAATTTCCCCACAGGCAAGTAAAAGTCTTCATTCTATCGTTTGTTGTGTAGAGGAGCTTAAAATGTCAACCCTCTTAGGATCACTTGTGTACAGTAAACAATTGAATGTTTATAGAATATCAGCATTTATCCACATTGTCTCATTTGTGTGTGTGACAGTTCCACCACAGGGACCTTTTGATTGGTCTTTGCTCCAATGCATACTGTGCCAGTGCACATTTCTTTTTTATTTTTTAATTACCTCCTCGTACAAAGCCATTGGTGGCGATCGCTGAGGTCGAGCAGCCCGTGATGGTAGTCACAACAGTGGCCATGATAACAATGATGCAGGAATACGCTGTGGAGATAAAAAGGTGAAACGACAGTGAACGACTCCAAGACTCATTGTCCCCTAGTTCAGCACTAAACACTAGCCAGTGTTGGAGCTGCGTAATGACAGCCGACCGCTCACAGCACCTCACCGCCACATTCAGCATGTGCATGAGAAATGACTGCAGCTCGATGGAAACCACGAGAGTGTGCTTGTGAACTGAAGTGCTAATTCACACGGCCGACCAAAGTCAAACCTACCAATTCCAGCCTGGCCCACGATCCATGTCATTCGAATGAAGAGCATCACGCCCCATATGTTTAACATGCAGCGCACCTGCACAGAGGAAGGATGCAGTTTAGACTCATGCTGACAAAAACATCAAGGACCAAAGCCGTTTCTCAAACCTCCTTCACCGGGACGATGAACGCTGGACAGGAACCCATCGGCGTTTGAAGGAAAGCTGTGGGATGAGCTCTATCGACGGCCTCTGTGGCGTCACGTCCGTTACAACAAAAGACTTCCATCACGTTTACATCAACACCTCTACAGCAGAAATAAACCTGCCCGGAGCTCCAGAAGCAGTTCATTATTCCATCTGGAAAGCATCTAGAATAATCTTTTAGTGATGTGACCAGTTCTAGTTGGATCAACTTTCTGGAGTGTCATGCCAAATTTGCTGGCATGTTTACCAGCTCTACACGGCCATAAGAGCAGAGCTGAATGATTCGAGATAACAGACCAGTAAGCGATTCATTCACACGACCTCCAACACGTAAACACTGTACACACTGTACTCTTACATCATGTTGGAACTAGCGTGAAAGAACCGCTTACTGATCTGGGTTACGCTTTTTGGCATTTTTTTTTTTTTACTGAGGGAAGAGTTGAAATCTCTTTCCGTGTTAACAGACATTACACCACAAAGACTGTCGACAGAGAACCCTGACCAGTCCTTCAAACGCATCTGAACACAAACCGGTTTCAAACATTGACTGAATTCCTGCCGTGGTTTGAAAGACACTTTGGATGGAAATGAATTTTCACTTGTCGACACTATGAGAAGCAGTTTGGTGTCAAATGTTAAGACTGGGAAAGGTGAAAATGAGGACAATTTTTAAGGACAAGGAAGACCTGTCAAAATATTGACCAAGAGACGAGAAGCAGAGCCGATCTGTGAACCATAAAGCTTTTACTGGATTCACACGCGTCAGCGGGGAAGACGGTCCGCACTGAGCAAAGCCACGGCTTGTTGAGAGTATTAGCATATTAAACATTACAACAGCACGACAGTTTAACATTCAGCCTCTAATAGGAGTCTCGACAGGCAGCTGATACAGCAAACTAACAAAAAACCAATTATCACCCACAGCAGAAAGATCTCACTCGTCACCCTCGTTATACAGTACAGGTCAAAAGTTTGGAAACATTACTATTTTTAATGTTTTTGAAAGAAGTTTCTTCTGCTCATCAAGCCTGCATTTATTTGATCAAAAATACAGAAAAAAAATTAATATTGTGATATATTATTACAATTTAAAATAATTGTTTTTAAATATATTATACTTTAAATTATCATTTATTTCTGTGATGCAAAGCTGAATTTTTAGGATCATTATCACATGATCCTTTAGAAATCATTCTAATATGATGATTCATTATCAAAGTTGGAAACAGTTCTGCTGCTTAATATTTTTTCAGAACATGTGATACTTTTTTAGGATACTTTGATGAATAAAAAAAAAAAAAAAAAAAAGAAGCTATGTTTTTAAAATATAAATATTTAGTAATAACAATATACACTACTGGTCAGTAATTTGGGGTCAGTAATTTTTTTTTCTTTCTTTTTTTAAATAAAATCAATACTTTTATTCAGCAAGGAATGTGTTAAATTGATAAAAAGTGATAGTAAAGAAAATATATTATTAGAATATATATTATTAGAATTTTTTTTTTATTTTGAATAAATGCAGTTCTTTTTAACCTTTTATTCATCAAATATATTAGACAGCAGAACTGTTTCCAACACTCATAATAAATCAGAATATTAGAATGATTTCTAAATGATCATGTGATAGACTGGATGTTACATGTGACACTGAAGGCTGGAGTAATGATGCTGAAAATTCAGCTTTGCATCACAGGAATAAATTATTTTTTTAAAGTATATTCAAATAGAAACTATTATTTTAAGTTGTAATAATATTTCACAATATTACATTTCTTTCTGTATTTTTGATCAAATAAATGCAGGCTTGATGAGCAGAAGAGACTTCTTTCAAGAACATTAAAAATAGTAATGTTTCCAAACTTTTGACCTGTACTGTATTCATTCCCATCTCTGGTTTAGTGTGGGTGACACTATTCTGAGTAAGTGAGGCTCTCCGTCCTGCGGTTGGTACATCAGCCGCTGCGCGGACTTCTGCTGAAGCGTGTTTGATCAGATGTTAACTCTTACCAGCACTCCTTTGATCCAGCCGAACTTCACCACTCCTTTAGACTCGGAGGCTTCTTTAGCCGCGGCCTCCTCTGCAGGAGTCAGCTCCTCGCCGTTAGCGAAGCCATCCTCGAACGGCTCCTGCAATCACAGATACCCACACGCATGAATACATCTGACTGAGTATGGAGTGACATGCAGTGAAGAATCACTCAGAGCTCAAAGGAAAAGTGCGGTTCTCTTCAAGTTAAAGGCTTTCTCATGTCATAGGTGTTTATTTCAATAACGCTGTTGTCTGATGGGAGATACAGCCCAACATCATGATGGACAAGTGGCTAATGCAAATTAAAATGAACTGTAAACATGAAGACGGTCCAGCAGCAGTGTTCGCTGTCCTTGTGTCTGTGAAAGGTCAAACACAGGAAGTGTCCCTCCTCCACAGAAACAAAGCCATGACGGAGACAGCCGCCCGGTATAGCTCCTGCACATCCACACACACAGACTAAACAATGCCAGTGTGTGGAGTTTACAACATCCTGTCCGGAGCACATAACGCTCTGGTTCTGACTGTGTGGAAAAAGCAAGCAGCGGTTGGAGCCGGGGGCCGGGGGCCCGGGGCCGTACTGACGGCTGTTAGAGGCGTTCAATGCTGAGGACAAAAGTACAGGAGAAATGGGTCTTATCTTCAGCGAGGATAAAGATCCTGACAGAAGGATCTCTCTTCACTCCACACCGGCACATTTCTTCAGGATATTCACCCCCGCTGAAGGGCACAGGAAGCTCGTGTCCCTGACCAAACGAGTGAGTGTTGATGGATTCACCGAGACATTGAGGGGTGTGTACTGATGGCCGGTGGCTGCAGGACACACTGTATTACACGCCTAATGACTTGGCAGCACTTTATTAATATTTCCCCTCCACACAACCTTTACCCCGTGATGAATAACCCTGCTGCAGGTGGGGATCTAATAACTAAAGAATTTGATTAGTGGTTATACAGCTTTAACAAACACTGTTCTATGACTCATAAAGACAGCATCACAGCAGAATCTAATGACAGGATGAACAAAGAATTTCAAATCATTTCAGCATGAAATCACTTGTTTTCACACAAATTCAGTTTTAATTGGTCTTGATTGCATTTTTTTAAATAATTTTAAATATTAATAAAATTTTTTTTGGTGGGTATTTATTTAATTTATGTATAGTTAGTGATTAATTTTGTTTGTTTTTAATTAATTATTTTTGAAAAAATGTATGCAAAAACTACATTTTTAGGGCCTTATCAAATCAGTTTTATATTCTGTTTTTATTTCCAGCAGGGGATATGGGAAGGAAAATTAGCAAACAATCCACCAGCAGATTAATCTGGTGATACCTGAAAACCCTGTCAGCTGCGATCGTTTCTACTTTGACAGATTAATGACACAAGCCAGACCTGAACCGGTAACGAGAAGTGCCTTCTGAGAGGTGCTCTGACCCACACAGAGCCTCAAACAAACACTGCTCGGTGCTCTGAGTCACTGCTCCCGCTCACTGCTTTGATCATACAAACGATGCATGAGGACTTGTGTTTACTGACTTATTAAACTGTTTTAGAGTCAAGCAAAACGTCACTGGGCCCACTCATCGTGTTAATCATACGCTAGATTTAATTATATCACATGGAATCGATCTTACTGACATAGATATTGTACCTCAAAGTGATGATGTTACTGACCATTTCCTTGTATCGTGCATTCTGCGTATTGATGATAATAACTATATAGCTTCGCGTTATCGTCCGGGCAGAACTATTGCTCCAGCCACCAAAGACAGATTCACAAATAACCTGCCTGATTTATCTCAACTGCTCTGTGTACCCATAAATACACATGAACTAGACGAAATGGCTGGCAACATGGGCACTATCTTCTCTAATACATTAGAAGCTGTTGCCCCCATCACATTGAAAAGGTTAGAGAAAAAACGTACTGTGCCATGGTACAACAGTAATACCCACGCTCTCAAGAAAGAAACTCGTAGTCTTGAGCGCAAATGGAGAAAAACTAACGTGGAAGTTTTTAGAATTGCGTGGAAAAACAGTATGTCCAGCTATATACAGGCTCTAAAAACTGCCAGGGCCGAGCATATCCACAAACTCATAGAAAACAACCAAAACAATCCAAGGTTTTTATTTAGCACGGTGGCTAGATTAACAAATAACCAGACGCCACCCGATCTAAATATTCCCTCACAGTTAAATAGTAATGACTTTATGAATTTCTTCACTGATAAAATAGATACTGTAACATCAGAAATACAATAACAAATGTAGATTCTACAGCGTCTAATACTTTAGTTTTATCCATCGCACCCAAAGATAAACTGCAGTGCTTTACAATTATAGGACAGGAAGAGCTAAATAAACTTATTACTGCATCTAAACCAACAACATGTTTATTAGATCCTGTACCCACTGAATTACTGAAAGAGTTGTTACCTGTAGCAGAAAAACAGCTTCTCAATATTATTAACTCGTCGTTATCTTTAGGTCACGTCCCAAAACCATTCAAGCTGGCGGTTATTAAGCCTCTTATTAAGAAACCACAACTAGATCCTAGTGAACTGGCAAATTACAGACCCATTTCAAATCTTCCATTTATGTCTAAAATTTTAGAAAAAGTTGTGTCTGCTCAATTGTGCTCCTTCCTGCAAAAAATGATCTCTATGAAGAATTTCAGTCAGGTTTCAGGCCCCATCATCTCTATAGCCAAACATTCACATATGAATCTCATAACCTTGTCCTCCAGTGATATCTGCTCAAATACACATGATCATCGTCTGCTTGTACAGCAGCTACGCTCGCTCTGCTCTGTTTCTGTCACAGGATGGGAACCCTGAGGTAAAGCTTCAGTCTGGATCCAGCCCTTATGAAGAACACCTGAGAACAAACAAAACTACCACTGCAGCATATAATCACTGCTGAGTATAGTGTTCACGGTTCGCTTGAATGCATGTCTTTAACTATCGGTGTGATCTTTATTATTGTACAGTTCTGCCATGTGGAAATATGATCAGTGCTGATTGTAGTGTTCACGGTTCGCCTTATTACAGAATTTAAGGAACACAAGTTTAAGGAACAGAAATTGCAGCTTTGATAAAGATGAGTTAGTCGAGCATGTTTCCTGTTTTGTGTTTCCTGTAATACACAGCATGCAATGCTAAAGCATTCACAGTAAGACCAGGAACAGGAATTAGGAAAGAGAAGAGTAAACGGTGGCTAATAACTTTGAAGATGTCATCTGTGCAGCACTAACTCTCCAGCAGTTTACTGAAATGGGAAATATAGTAGAGACTGCAGCCGTTTGCTGTCTTTAATGCTACACTACAGACTGGAAACCAGGAGTCATGACCAGCACAGTGTGTACACACACACACACACACACACACATCTGTGAGATCTGAGATACGCGGTCACACACGGCTGAGAGATAATCATCACTGACAACATTTAGCAGTGTGTGACACATCCAGTCAGAAAACAGAGCGAGCAGACCACATGGCTGGCTCTCCTGTCCTCCGTCTGCTTGTGTGTGTGCAGCGTGAGCTCTCTTCATGAGGGAGACTCCAGAGACCCGTGGACTCATCTAAAGTAAACTCCATCATTAACATGGACAAACACATGCACATTTTACCCACACGCTCTACATGCATCGTGGGAAAACAATCCCACCACGGTCTCAATTCGGCTACTTTGCGGCCCCTTTCATTACAGTTTAAACCTGCACATCTAGTTCCATCCTGAGGTGGGAATGAGCCAGAGCCCGCTCTAAACAGGAAGTGAGCACTTGAAGCAGCGGCTGCCGGTCTTCATCTGGCAAGCGGCCGATCAGAAGCACTCAGGTTCTGCAGAGAGTCACATGGTCAGGAAACGCTATCAGCAGCGTACACAGTCATTATGAAGCTGACGTCACACCAACGCACAGCAGCAGCAGCACATCTCCCACATCTGCCACACGCGTGCGCTCTGGGAAATGCACCGACTTCCTGTGCATGTTTATTTATCAAGCTACTATCACATACTTTCTGGGGGAAGAAAACAGCCCTTGTAAACGAAAGCGGTGTTTGGAGGACTCGACGGCTCGGAGATCTTACTGAAACAGCTCGATCGGTCACGAGATGTTCATGTGTGTTACATACAGTAGACTGGCCTAATGTAACCTGGAAAGACAGATCCCCCTCGACTGAGACGCTAGTTCTTTAGAGAACGCCCAGCAGCGCTCATATTCACAGCAGCCGGGGCGTCACGGATCGTCAAGCTCTGAGGAGGACTTCAGTGGAAAACAAGCCGTTCCAGAGCATCTGAAGTGGTTTTAGCAGTGATCTGACATGCATTTATAGTCTTAAGATCACCGTACTGTGGTTTACTGTGATTTCTAGAGTGCACCGTCTCATTAATTGTTGGTATGTGAGTGTTCAGACGGATCGAAGGTTTTAATCAGGGCTGGGCAATATGGCCAAAGAGATTATCATGATAACATTTTTCTTATCAGTCGATATTGATAATTATCTCAATACATTTATTTCAAGTTTAAAGGCAGATTTTTGCTCCTAAGTGAAAGTTGTAGAATCCAGACTCTTTATGGTCAGAACATGACAAACTATTTCTATTTTTTTATTATTATTTACACTTTTTCAGTCATTTTTCCTTAACAAAATAAATATCTTGATAGAGAAATGAAGTTCTTAGTCTCTGCATGTTGTAATGAGTGATATTATCATTTCAGATCATGAAGCAGGTTTGTGTTCCTGTATCTTCAGCACAGTTAGCAGTGCGTCTGCAGTATTAATAATAACATGTATTTTTGTCTCTTAGAAGTGCAGATTTGACAGCAGCTTGAGTGGAGTTGACAGTAGTTGCTTGAGTAATGTGTAGGCGTAAACTCATCTTCATTATCAAAAAAGAAAAGAAAAAAAACTGTAAAAACTGTAACAACCTCATTTTTATATGATGAAATGTAATTATTCTGACTGAGTTTTATTCAAATCAGAGCTCAGGTTTGCAGGAGACGGTCGGAGCACAGGCAGCGTGTGTAGATGTGAATGAGAGTTCAGCAGCACACGAGGCGAGGTGAGCTCATCTCATTCAACAAAACGTCTCACTGTTGCTGAATCTACTCGAGCCCGATCACAACTGTAACTGGAAACCACTGAAAAGCCCCCAGCTAACCCACAGCGCCCATTCCAGCTCATTCAGCACGCCACGTTAAGAGCCAGGGCTCGTCTCCCACAGCTCATTCATTAGAGATGAAGAAAAAAGGAAAAAATGAAGTATTACGTTTCTGTAAGAGATCTCTTAAAAGCCTGGTTTGAAGAGAATGTGACATTCTCAGGAGGGCTGGGAAAGAGTTTAAACCCACTAACAGAGCACATCCACCAGTACCTGTAAGTGTCCAGATCTGATTCACGTGAACATGAACTACTGACACATCTACTTCAGCACAGCCCCACTGCTTCAGGTCCTTGGAAACACCCAACAGCACCGCTGTTAGCATCAGTAAAATAGTATGAGAGTGAATAAACATGGACGAATGAGCAAATAAAGAGACATGCTTGATATTGAAAAGGGTTATTAAAGCACAATAAGGCCTTAATTCAGTACTTGCATGCTGTCTGACAGACACACACACACACACACACACACACACACACAATCAGACAATAAGAGTACCGTGTATGGATTCAGATCTTTTTCACAACTTACTGCACTAGAGCAATCAAATACACACAAAATGACCATTTGGTAAATATTAATGTAAATACAGGCTATCAGACTTCAGTCAACATAAACAGTGTCAGTATATCAGATCTGTGCATTCAGTCTTAACATGACAGCAGCCTAATAAACCCGTCTCATTAATGTTAATCAAAGAACAAATAAAGAAAAACTGTCTACGTTTGACTGAAAAGAATCATATTTCATCAATACAGTGAAGACAATGCAGTGTTTACATCACATGGTTATTCAATTTCTGAATGCCACTGGTAAATAACATTAAAACTTCATATTCACATTTTCATTTATTTCCAGGGCTTGCAAAATCGCTAGCCCGACGTCCCGGTGCTTTAGTGTTTCCAAAGCGCACACAGAGAGCCACTGCGTGTACACAGAACTGATTCCTCTTTCACATATCCTTGCATCTGAATGAACACATACACAAAATCATCTCAAAATAACTGTCTCGGCAAGTATTCTCATAAACACAGTCGGTCATGTCTTAAGTGAATGTAAACCATGGAGAAAGAAAAACTCAAGTGCATCCTTATATTGGATCCGTGCATTCAGTCTTAAAGGGGCAGCAGTCTATTAATACCTGCTGTTCCATTAGTGCCACCTGCTGTCAGAGGGACATCTGCGTCTCATTCACAAAGCTAAAATCAGTCCATTCTGTTTCTGCTTCAGATTTTGAAATTATACACTTAAAAAAAATACACTTAAAATCTCATTTTGTTGTTGTTGTTTTTTTATTATTCAGGTTACTTAAATTCATTTTGGGCTACCAAAACTGAAGAATGTCTACACGAAGGGCTACCAGCGATTTGGAAGTTTTGCGAGCCCTGATTTCATTTATGTAGTTTGCACAATATTTCATTTGTATAACAAGAAAGCAATTTTGTAACAATTAAATGTGTTACAATGCCCACTGAATCCTTCTCAGATTTTATGCTGACTATGAAGAACTGTGAGAAGTACTTTTTTTGCACAGAATAGGACCATAATACAAGAGCACGAACCAATGACTGTTTTAAGCGTGAAGTGAACTTTGTTGCAAAAGAAGCTTTCTTGTCATGATGAGTGATTTTTGCTAAGAATAGAGCAAGAAAATGCAAAGCAAGAGTCAACAGAGCTGTAAGAAGAGTGAGGGTTTCATCATCTCACCCCGTGAGAGACAACACGCTTGTTTATGCACACAGGAAGTACCTACTGTAGCTAAAGCACATTTAGCCTTTCCCAGGGCCCACACTAACAAAACAGAGACTCTGGGAAGACGTCATGAGACAGAGTCATTCATTTAGCCTCTTACAGCACGTAGAGTACAGTGAGACGTGAAATTCAGTGGCTGTAAACTTCCTCCAGGAATTCAACAGGACAGATGTGATGTCATGAACTTGTGCCCTCAATGCTAAGAAAGTGCTAAGAAAGGTCAAAGCAGTAATGCTTAAAGTGATGGAAGACTTTGAATTAAATTTGTGTCATGAACTTGAATTTACTTATTTTACAAATATCAATATATATAGATATATTTTCCTAGGCTTTTATTAAGTGTATGCTTAATGAATATAATAATTTTTTAACTTCCAATGAACTGTAATAGTGATGATTAAGAAAGAGGAAGTGGACTGCTGAAAGAATCATGGGCACACCCCTCCCCGCTCTCATCCAGAGTGAGTAAAAGGGCTGGACCCCTCACACCCAGGTCCCCTCCTCTGAACAGAGCACTGCGCACCAGAACAGCCAGGCACAACAAAAATAAAAAAAATCTATCTGTTTTATGAAAAGTTCAATGCCCACACTGGACAATAAACACTATTTACACTTATATTTACAACACCAAACCTGTTTACATTACCTTTCATCCGCACATCTGTATATGTATTGCCTAATGTCTATTTTGCATATTGTATATTTTGTATATTATATAAGAAAGTGTAAGTTCGTGAGAGCACACAGAAGGTATGATGGGAAACTGCAGTGTTTAAATCTGTCACAGGAAGACATTGATCTAACAGATCTGTGACCTCACTGATGATATCGCCTGCAGAAACACAGTGAGAGGCATCAGATGGCCACCATCAATACACATGACAGCCACCATAATACATTGATCTGAGAGATATGTGAACTAAATGGTGGTGTTCCGAGAACGACCGTCACCACACCGCAGCGCTCCGAGAGCGACGGTCACCACACCGCAGCGCTCCGAGAACGACCGTCACCACACCGCAGCGCTCCGAGAGCGACCGTCACCACACCGCAGCGCACCGAGAGCGACCGTCACCACACCGCAGCACTCCGAGAGCGACCGTCACCACACCGCAGCGCTCCGAGAGCGACCGTCACCACACCGCAGCGCTCCGAGAGCGACCGTCACCACACCGCAGCGCTCCGAGAGCGGCCGTCACCACACCGCGGCGCTCCGAGAGCGACCGTCACCACACCGCAGCAGCGCTCGGAGAGCGACCGTCACCACACCGCAGCGCTCCGAGAGCGACCGTCACCACACCGCGGCGCTCCGAGAGCGACCGTCACCACACCGCAGCAGCGCTCCGAGAGCGACCGTCACCACACCGCAGCGCTCCGAGAACGACCGTCACCACACCGCGGCGCTCCGAGAGCGACCGTCACCACACCGCGGCGCTCCGAGAACGACCGACCGTCACCACACCGCAGCGCTCCGAGAGCGACCGTCACCACACCGCGGCGCTCCGAGAGCGACCGTCACCACACCGCAGCAGCGCTCGGAGAGCGACCGTCACCACACCGCAGCGCTCGGAGAGCGACCATCACCACACCGCAGCAGCGCTCGGAGAGCGACCGTCACCACACCGCAGCGCTCGGAGAGCGACCGTCACCACACCGCGGCGCTCCGAGAGCGACCGTCACCACACCGCAGCGCTCCGAGAACGACCGTCACCACACCGCGGCGCTCCGAGAGCGACCGTCACCACACCGCGGCGCTCCGAGAACGACCGTCACCACACCGCGGCGCTCGGAGAGCGACCGTCACCACACCGCAGCGATCCGAGAACGACCGTCACCACACCGCAGCAGCGCTCAGAGAGCGACCGTCACCACACCGCAGCGCTCCGAGAACAACCGTCACCACACCGCGGCGCTCCGAGAGCGACCGTCACCACACCACAGCAGCGCTCGGAGAGCGATCGTCACCACACCGCAGCGCTCCGAGAACGACCGTCACCACACCGCAGCGCTCCGAGAGCGATCGTCACCACACCGCAGCGCTCCGAGAACGACCGTCACCACACCGCGGCGCTCAGAGAGCGACCGTCACCACACCGCGGCGCTCCGAGAGCGACCGTCACCACACCGCAGCAGCGCTCCGAGAGCGACCGTCACCACACCGCAGCAGCGCTCCGAGAGCGACCGTCTCCACACCGCAGCAGCGCTCCGAGAGCGACCGTCACCACACCGCGGCGCTCCGAGAACGACCGTCACCACACCGCGGCGCTCAGAGAGCGACCGTCACCACACCGCAGCGCTCCGAGAACGACCGTCACCACACCGCGGCGCTCAGAGAGCGACCGTCACCACACCGCGGCGCTCCGAGAGCGACCGTCACCACACCGCGGCGCTCCGAGCGAGAGCGACCGTCACCACACCGCAGCAGCAGCGCTCGGAGAGCGACCGTCACCACACCGCAGCGCTCCGAGAACGACCGTCACCACACCGCGGCGCTCCGAGAGCGACCGTCACCACACCGCGGCGCTCCGAGAGCGACCGTCACCACACCGCAGCGCTCCGAGAGCGACCGTCACCACACCGCAGCAGCGCTCGGAGAGCGACCGTCACCACACCGCAGCGCTCCGAGAACGACCGTCACCACACCGCGGCGCTCAGAGAGCGACCGTCACCACACCGCGGCGCTCCGAGAGCGACCGTCACCACACCGCAGCGCTCCGAGAGCGACCGTCACCACACCGCAGCGCTCCGAGAGCGACCGTCACCACACCGCGGCGCTCCGAGAGCGACCGTCACCACACCGCAGCGCTCCGAGAGCGACCGTCACCACACCGCGGCGCTCCGAGAACGACCGTCACCACACCGCAGCGCTCCGAGAGCGACCGTCACCACACCGCAGCGCTCCGAGAGCGACCGTCACCACACCGCGGCGCTCACGATGAGGAGAACTATCAGATAATCAATCAGTCTGGCCCGGTGGGCCCAGTTCAAAATCACAACATTTAAAAAACAAAAAACGAACTGCCACTGTTTGAGTGTTGTACGGATAGACCGTGTGTGTGTGTGTGTGTGTGTGTGTGTGTGTGTGAGACACTCTTTCCTTATGTGTGTGTGTGCACACATCCTCGTACCGCACCGCTCCAAACCATACTCCAAACTTAATCCAGGAAAGGTGAACATTCCTGCATCATAACTTTGACTGAAAGATGAATGTGTAGAAATTGAGCATGTCTCCAAAAATTTTGCTGAGCAGCAGGTTTAATGACTGCATTTTGTATTTTATTTTTTACAGAAATTATGTTTTGATTTATGTTTTTGATTGTTGAGCTGCAGATTAAGGCTCACTTAAGGGACTGCACTCAATCAATCAAGAATTTTATAAAATATATTGTCTTCAGTGGAATTTTTTTTTTTTTTACCCAGACATTTTAAAATAACATTTTAAAGCTGTAATCACAATACCGTGAAACCGTGTTTCTTTTTAAGGTTATCATACTGTCAGAATCTCATACCGGCCCATGCCTAATTCATTACAGTTTTATGAGTTGTCTTTTATTTAATGTATGTTTGAATAACTGCTAAGAATTTTTTAAGACACCATTAGAATATTTATATTTTAACAATAAATTAGAGAAGAGCATAATGTCCTTTACATTTATGAAACACACACACATTCTTCAGTGCATTTCTCATCTTCTCTAGCTTGTTCCCTGGGGTTGTGACGGTGAGGAAATTTTCCCACCAGTTAAAATGTGTGTGACAACACCGGTAATACAGAGATTATGATATATATCTATATCTATCTATCTATCTATCTATCTATCTATCTATCTATATCTATATAGATATAGATATAGAGATATATAGAGATAAATATATATATATTGATCGAGAGATAGATTTTTATTAGGCTTATAGCATGGTGTATTTTTGTCCAGTCAAGCAATTGACTCGGAATTGCTGCCAATTCAAAAGTGAATGTAAAATGTGTACTGCTATTTAAAAGTGAAAGAAAGTGAGTAAAAGAGTTTTGCGAGCCCCGACCCCAGTGACACCGGTATTACCGGTAACTGGTGGGAGAACTTCCTCACCGTCACAACCACAGGGAACAAGCTAGAGAAGATGAGAAACGCACGGAAGAATGTGTGTGTGTGTGTGTGTGTGTGTGTTTCAGAAATGTAAAGGACATTACGTTGCTACTCTAATACATTGAAATACAAACATTAAAATTGTGTCTGTAAAAATTTTTCTTAGCAGCTTTCAAACGTACATTAATTAAAAGACAACTGAAGTAAAACTATAATGAACATGTAATATAGTGCATGTGAATCAAGATGCTTATCTCTAGTGGTTTTTCTAGCCAGCACTGAACGTAAAGTTGCGTAACATTCTTCACAAGCTGTTTTGTGACATTTTTCACAAGCTGAGGGATTACAGGAGACATTCCAGTAAGTTGTACGGTTTTTCAACATTTGGTTCACATGTGCTCGTGCTCATTTTCACTTGTCCAAATTTTGGTTCATCACTAGTGTTTTAATATAAAGCTCGTTTTGATGAGGAGCAGTCAGTCACGGAAACACTGAGCTCAGGTGTGATAAAGGTGAAGTGTGTCCACTGGGACGCCGTCTTCATCACGCGTGCAGATCAGCGCCGCTCACGGGACGAGCATCACTATGGAGACGCGGCGGGGGACGAGGGCTCCTTCTGATGCCAGCACAATTATTACATCACAATCAGTGAATAAATCACACTGGCCTTCATCAGGGATCTGTGTGAATTCTTGATGAAAACACTGAATGGACAGTCATCTTAGGCCGTGTGTTTACAGAACCAGACTCACTCCTGAAATGGTCATGACTGACATTATGGTAACCATTAGACACGCGTGTTTAGCTGTGGCTTTGAACAAGAAACGTCAATTCCAAGAGTTTAAACCGTTAGGGATCCAGCATATTTTGACTAAAGTAATATTAGCATGCAAAGACTTATGTTTGGCAGTTTTAACTAAACCATTGTTGACACAGTCTTCCAATGTTGCCATATCCTCTTATTACTGTCTCTTTAGGCTTGTTAGGACATGGTCATAAAGAAACCACTTCATGGAGGGAGTAAAGTGGGCAGTTGTGGGTCATAATATTTTGGTCGTATTTCCAGCATTTGGACTCATTTTATTTTGGTCTTGTTTTTGTTTGCTGTTTTTCACAGCAAGATCTGGCAACACTGATTCTTCAGTCCAGATGTCAGAGGGAGAAAGACCGGAGTCAAACGGCACAAATGAGTGAGGACTTGTTCCTCCCGTTCTGTGATTTTCACAGTTCTCAAAATAACAAATCCCTACCATTACATTTTGCACAACAGCTTTGGCAAAGCATCTGTCAACTGATTTAAAATTGAAGTGCAATGTGACTTAGTTGTGTATGTAGTATATAGTTTGTTGGACTGCACATATCATCATCATCATCATCATCTAACTGCCCGGCATCCTAAAACACTAGTGTTAATGTAATGTAGACTGACACAATATCAAAACTATAAAGAGGTCCCAGTCCACTTTAAAGTCCAGGTACAGGTCAACACAAAGACTTCTTGCTCTGTTCGATCTGCACACTGTAAAAGGGGTGGAGCTCTTCTTCGTGAACCCATAAGTGCACCGGATTCATGCATTTAACATCAGAAAGCAATGCAGCAGCAGAGATGTTGAAGATGTTCACATGACCACCGCTCGGTACGGACTGAACACTTTTCAATTCAAGCATACTTTCCCAAAAGAACTTGCCCAAACGTCCAAAAACAGAACATGTAACTGTGGACTGCTCTACACACCTCTACTATGCCAGCTTTCATGAAAGCGGTTGCCAGATCCCCGAATCAGAGCTTCGCTGTTACAAAGATACATTTTCTGCCGGTGTTTGCTTATTTTAAGCAATCTGGCAACCATGCACACGCAAATGCTCCTCATTGTGGAAGCGCCGTCGACGATGATCTGTAAACACTAACAAGCTGGAGTTTAGTGATTAATGACCTACTCTTCCCTGCGGATGATCTCTGACCTACTTTCTCCTCGATCTGAATTTCTGTATTTTTGATTTTTAAATATTGAATTTGATGATCTGAATTTCCTCTTCATCTTGAAAGCTTGAAGCTGTATTTTTAAAAACTGGATATTTGCAGTCTAAGATTTCAGAACAAAAAAATTTGCTGTTTGAAAATACATGCCTTTAAAACTCTGCCATGAAAATATTCAGTTGTGTTGAATTTCAAATGTTTAATATTCAAGTAAAAAAATTAAAAATTCAGAACTATGTTAAATGCCACATTATATTCAGTTGTGTTGAATGACTCAAATTTACACAATGCAAATTCAGTCCGATCTGTCATATGACACGCTCCACACAAAACTCCCTGCTGAGCTGTGATCTCGGACTCTGCTGGCGGCTGTCAGGGGCTTGATATGATAAAGACGAGCGCAGCATCTGTCTATATCACATCACTGAGCCTCTGTGTCTGTCTCTCACAGCTTCAGTAGTTCAGCATGTGTTCCCGCTCAGTCACAGCTCTGGGAATAAATCAGTCCTGACAGGATTCTTCCAATAACATGCGTCCGCATCGAGCCTCAGTCACACTACCTACACGTGCCGCACAGATAAAATCAATGAATACTTTAGTGAATATGACATAACTTGTTGCTCTAATGAAATACTTGAAGTGTTAAAGCAACGACTGGAAAACCAGACGCCAAGCGTCACAGCGTGTATTTGACAGCCATAAAGACCCACTGGCTCCATATCTGTTTAAACTCACTGCCAGCAGCCAAACACCCGTTCCATTCAGTCATGGACGGCTGTACAGTACCGTCCTGTGTGTAACTTCAACAGGAGAACACTTCGATCTGGAAGAATGATGACTTTACTAGAACCTTAAACGGGTCACAAACTGACCACTTGAGTCAGAACACATCCATCTGTCTGGTTTAATAAAGCTGAAGAAGAAAATAAAACAAGAGGAATAACATCAGCCACTTCGAATGACCCGAAGATTATTTGGACAGGACCAGAGTAACTGACATCCATTAAAAGAACAAACAGAAGAAAAGAGCTGTGGATCTGACACAGCTTAACTCCATTCTCCAGAAGACACACAGCTGAACAGATGTGTTTACAGCAGCGGTGTTGACTTACTGACAGCTGCTACACAAAGCACACAAACACATCACCAGAGCCTCAGTGTGACGGACCGGACAGCACATTCCTCCAGCAGGTGAAGACTAAACCACTCGCCACCGTCACAGAACACCAGCTGTGACTCACCCACTCAAACTGAAGGTTAATGGCTGTTTAAACCACAAATGTACACCTTGTTCCTCCCAAAAATGGTTTTAAGAGAGAGAGAACATGTAACGCCTGCAGTCAGACAGCACAGTGCTACTGCAGCACAAGCTCACACACGGAGAGCAGACGATGACCCGAGCGTTCACATCTCACCTGAGTCTCACCTGAACACGAGTCCACCTGACCGGCTCGATGACCGCTGCACTCGCACAGCAGCTGCTGGTAAACATGACAGCATTGACTCTTACAGCATCATTTTATTCTAAATGGAGAGGCAATATTAATATGTTTTTCTTGTATCCCTTACTTAGAATGTGAACATACACCTTAACTATTTTTCCTATTAAATAAATGTTCTATATTTTAGTTCAATACTATTTATTTAATATTTCGAGGGGAGCATTTGGTACAAAATACTATGTGCAATAATTATGAACCACTTGAAATATTTATTTCTCATATTTCTATAACTTAAATATTACAATTAGCGCAGTAGGCCTATTTAAGGTTAAAACCAATGCAAAGAGGCAAGTTAGAGTCATTTTAACAAAGCATAATTTTTATTTGTAATGCCATGGTTTAGCCACTAGGAATAACTCTTTAATAAATATACACGCATCTACTAGTCTAGTTTCTCAGAAGAGTGTTCAGCTCATACCTGCTTATTAGTTTTCAAGTTTTGCATTAGAATAAATATTTGAACATGATTAAACACTAGGACTTTTAAAGTGAAATTTAAAAAGTTCATAAATTGCATCTTTTTATTTTATTTTAATGATACTCGTGTAAGTGAATATTAATGAAAACAAGCAAATACTGAATTTAACCCAAGAAAACAGAAGTTCTGTATCTCGTTCTCCAGTGCATACATCTGCACAGACACTGAACCATGAGATCTCTCTCTCTCTCTCTCTCTCTCATGATTATAATCACTGCTGCAGAGGAAATCAAGAGCGGTCAGAGATGCATGTTCATGTTTCAGCACACACACACACACACACACACACACACACACACACAACCCCAGCTCAAGACATGTTTAATTGACGCTGTTATCTCCTGCATCTGTTCATGAGGAAGTCAGTGAATGCTTTGGCACCGAACGAGTGGAAACGACTGTTAAACACGTGTGCGCCAGAACTCACCTCAAACAAGCTTCTCTAAAACTTGGCATCAAAGCGTCTTACAAAAGCACTTAACTAGATAAACTGCCTGCTCACAACAGCCAGAGTCATCAGAGAGCCGAGAACCTGCTCCCAAACTAACTAGTGCAGAACCAGCCCCTCACAGGGAACAGAGACGGAGCCACCAGAACCAGCACCACTGTTACAGAACCAGCCGCACCGGTGAAGCTAGCAGACAGAGTCTGAGTCTCTCACACACACACACACACACACACAGAGACACTCACACACAGAGACACACACACACACACACACACACAGACACAGAGACACTCACACACACAGAGACACTCACACACACACACACACACACACACACACACACACACACACACAGAGACACTCACACACAGAGACACTCACACACACACACACAGAGACACACACACACACACACACACACACACACAGAGACACACACACACACACACACACACACACACACAGAGACACACACAGTCTCTCACACACACACACACAGACACAGGAGACACAGCACAGACACAGAGACACTCACACACACAGAGACACTCACACACACAGACACACACACACACAGAGAGTCCAGAGGAAGAATGTAAACACGCCTGGCTTTGTGTTTTCACAACACTGCACTACATGTAGAATGATACAGTGAAGAGTCTGATCTCCAGATATCACACACACACACACACACACACACACACACACACACACACACACACACACACACACACACACACACTCTCTCTCTCACACACACACAGGTCAAAGGTCACAGCGCTGCATGTTGACTCAAGTGTTAAAGACAAACATGTGACACGAAGCCAGTGTTTACTGCTCTCATCTGACAGCAGACGAGCGGAGCGTCATCACACACGTGTCCCCGGTGTGCTCGGGACCGAGGTGTCCGCGCGCGTACCTTGTCCAGCTCGTCGTGCAGCTCGGAGAGGGTGGGTCTGATCAGCTTCTCGCCCAGCGGCGCGGCGGTCTGCCGGTAGAAGTCGATGTTGGGCACGGCGTCGATGGTGTTGTGTCCGAAGGTGCGGAGGTAGTAGGTGTTGGTGTGGGTGTCGTAGTGATGGTGCTGCTGGCTGCTCTCGCTCATCACCGTGTCCCCGTTCTGCGCGATCTCCGCCGGCGCGGCGTCCGGACTCGAGGCCGCGAAGTTCACGACCCGAAACCGGCCCTTGGCTTCCTCGGAATCCCGGAGCCCGTCGAAGGGCGGCACGGCGGCGTACTCGGGCGGGGAGTCGGAGGCCACCGCTGTTCCGCCGTCCCCCGCGGCCTCTGACACCAGGTCCACCTGGAAGCGGCTCTGGCTCGGGGTCGGTCGGGACTTCAGCGCGTCAGGCGCGGAGAGATGGTCGCTCGCGGCGGCGGGGGGCGGAGGGGACGCCGACATGACGAGTCAGAAAAGCCTTCCGAGAGCGGATAGTGTCCGACAGAAGCGCACACGAGCCGACAGGCGTGACTGATGCTCAGGAAGACTGAAGTAACGCGCACGCGGATGCAAATGAAGAACAGCGACACGTCCAGTCAACCGCGCTCGAGGAACTATCCGTCGCGCTCACGAGGACTCCCAACACACAGATTATCTCCGGGAAGCGTGCTTTCCGTGACTAATTTACGCCGTGATGCTGCGCGACCTTGCCGCAACTCCTCCTCCTGAGCGCGCGAGTCTCGCCGCTTTATACGCGCACTGCAGCAGCGGCGATGCTGGGCGGCATCGCGAGAGGAGGCGTGCTCGCGAGATCTGCCCGCTCCATCACACACACACACACACACACACAGAACTGTATCGTTACAGACGAGAGTGAAGCACGTATCAGCGGCTGTGTTTAAACAAACCGTTCATTAAAGCTGAAACACAGCCTGACCGATCACAACAATCACCACACTAGTGATCATCAAATCCTGTAACCGATTATATTACAGACTTTACTTTAAACTCTTCCCTTTTCACACAAAACCTCCTGCTCTGTAGAAACCATGTCAGTTTCAAGTCAAGGGTTAGCATTATTAACACTGAATTAATAAACACATGAAATTAAATTAATGACAGAAAAATTAGGAATGTTGGCCAATAAATATATAACAGGAATATAACAGCTTGACAGTAAACCGTTTTTTTGTTTGTTTGGTTTTTGCAGGATTGTCTTATATTAATGTCCGTTAAAAGAAGACAGTAAAATATATATATATGTTAAAAAAAAAAAAAAAAAAAACACGTCCAGCCACTTTCTCCAAAATCGTTTAATTATGACAGAAACAGCAATGCATCATCTAATCTAGATCATGTTTGCAGTGGATAAAAACGTGCAATATATATTCAGACCTAGTGGAGTGATAGTAAATAATAATATAGTAAGTAATTGTAAAGTTGCATAAGCTCATTACTCAGTGTCATGTCCATATAAATCATTATTATGGTTTCTGTGAGTAGCACCTGCAGTTCTGAAAGGATTTAAGTTACTAGAGTAAAACAGCTGAAGCTAGCACACTTCAAAACACAGTGATCCTGGGTCTCTGGGGACACGGTGAAAGGCGTTGTTCTGTCACACTGAGAGGTTTGCGTTCTTTTATTCCACTTGGCCTGTCTCTTGTTGTTATTCTGTGTGTCTGTGCTGTTCTTCAGTTCGGAGCGCCACCTGCTGGCTCTTACCCAAAACCGCACCAGAGTTTCAGACTCTGGTCAGAAGCATGTCATCATTGCATTGAGACAGACATTAGAGCCACATATAAAGGTATCTATAGAATAGCTTTGCGTTTTAGAAATGGACATAATATTTAGTTTATATAGAGAGAGGAGCTGACCATTATAATGTGACTGTAATGGTAAAGAAAACAACAACAACAAAAAAAGGAAAAACATGCTTGGCTGAGTTTTGTATCCTACCAGCTCTCATTACTCTCAGAGTTCATAATGTAAGAGGACACATAAAGAAATGGCCATCTTAAAGGAATCGTGAGTTTGGGAGAGTGTTTGTGGGATCTTTTCCCTGCAGCAGCTGTTGAACTCACCCTCAGCTTACATTAACACATATTACACATTCATTTGTGTCTGAACTGAATGAAAGTGCTGTAAACTAAATCCTACCTGTCCCAAAACTGACTTCTCTTATAAAACAGCATATATAGAAACAAAGTGAATGTTTGATGGCAGTCCTGTTACGATCAGCTGATACAGGCAGCGTTACGCTTTCCTTTGCTAATGTTGGAGGCTTGCTCTAAAGCTGTATGACAGTCAGTCACTGTTTACAAAGCCAGAAACCACAGAAATCAATGAGACGGGCCGTAAAGTGAATACTACTATTGCACACAAAGAAAAAAAGTATGTGGTGTTGATGTGGGAGTGTTCAGATCCTGGCCACAGAGATCAGATCATGTTTGCAGGGCTATTTCACTACGGATTACAAAATACATACTTTAAAAACTTGACTCGGTTTTCCTTTGCATATTATTTTTAACAACATCAGTTTTCCACAAAATGTCTTGAAGGAAAAAAGAAGAATTATTTACTGATGCTCAACACGATGCATCAAGAGCTGGAGGGTGTACACTTTTTGAACTGGATCGAAAAATAAATTGTACTAATTTTATTAACTTCTGAAGAGCTGTACTGTACTGTATATGATCTTAAACAAAATAAGAAAAAGTACACATCATGGCTCTTAATGATTTGTTTCTTCTTGCGCATCAGTGAATGTCTTCACCTTCTGTAATAGCGGTGTAGTCACTCGGCTGTCCTCAGTGTGAAAAGATGGATCTGAAAACCATACAGTCAGATATGTGCAGGATTTATCTGAAGAACTGCTCATGAACACAGATCTGAACAGAGCTCCACACTAACATGCTTCCGCTGCTCAGACATGACCCATCAAGAACCAGTGTTCAGCTGCTCATGTTAACTCCGGACCCAAACTCAAATCACATGATACCTGTGTTTAATGGACACGTGCCCTAAAACCACAAATAATCACAAATGTGTCAAAGCTTCATAAAGCAGTGTTTCAAACACCCATTACTCTTCTTATCCCATGTGAGTGCAGACTGTTCCACATGATGTTCAGGACTTATGGGAATGAGGGTGTGTAAATAATGACTGAATGTTGATTTTAGGGTAGACCTAATATAAAATAGAGTTAAATAGGAACTAAAAGAGAAGAGCTGACTTCACAAGACTACATAAAGCACAACTGTGTGTACCTGAGAAGAGAGTAACAGTACAAGAGGGACGGTAACGCAGGCTTGGGTTGAGTGGGATCCATGTGCGGTTTATTTGGTGAAAACAAGCCCAAGGTACAAGCGTGCACTGGTCGAAATATCAGTACTTTCAGCACTTCCTGTTTGACTTCTGCTTCCTTCTCGCTGGCGTCTCTGCTAGTTTCTGTGTGCTGTGACAGCAGACAGTAGTCCTTCATGAGGGTCCTCTGTGCTAGATCTGAGGGCTTTGGTTCACGATCAGTCCCACAGCACCTGATTCAGGTCTTCAGCTGGTCAGGAGAGAGATCCATTACTCCACGGAGTGTGTCAGATGAGCGCGATCAGATGTGCAGCTCTGGAGTGTGACTCTGTAAATGGAGAGGTCTTCTTACCGAGGCAGATATGGCACTGCAGCTACAGCACTGTTCATTCTGACAGACTGAATACTTCTCCTGCACTGCACTCGCTCAAATTAGCCCTCTTTTATGCATCTCAGAAAGAGTCCATCAACTTTATTTGACCGCTCAAAGTCTACAATGATGTGATCATGTTGACCGTGCTGATGTTGGGGTGATGTACATCAGCCTCCAGAACGAGAATGATTAGAAACATACACACAGATAACAAGAAAGCACTGAAACAATGCTAAATCAACAATGTGTCAATGTTAATGGCACTGGATTAATGTTACAAAGCAATCCTGCTTCAACATCACTTTTACACCCTCACTCAATGTTGAATTAAAAAAAAAAAAAAATTGCAATTGAATCAGATACATTGTGATTTTACATCACTGTTGTTGAATCAACATTGAAATGAAGAAGAAGAATCAATGTTGTTATAATGTTGGCTCAACATCAGCTGATGTTGAAGTTAGAAAAACAAAAATCAGTGGTCACTGAATCAACATTACACTGTGATCACTCTAAAAACATCTGAACTGTAATGTTCAACATCAATGTCTCCATCACGCCCCTCATGAGCTAATATTAGAACTACACTTCGATGCTGCTTCATCATGACCAGTAGCGGCTCCTGAGCGTAAATTGGGGGCAGATTCTGGGTCGTAGCGCTAATATTTGAAAAACATTTTGTAAGCTTTATAATCTAATCTCTGAACACATGGGGACAAAACGTTTGGCAGAGATGTGTGTGTTATCCTGTGGGTGGTGTGCTAATGTTGATTGACAGGCTCGAAGTAATGTTACACACTGCTGTGTGTAGCAACACAACATGCTGTATAATAATAGCCTTAATACAGTATTTATCACCTCCAGATGTTGATTTTTAAAGTTGTGGAGCAATTCAGGTAAGGAAAGAATATCATATGTCTGTTCTCAGAATAAACCTAGTGATTTAGAAAGTGGCCTAATGGTTTGAGAGTTTGACTCCTAACCCTAAGGTTGTGGGTTCGAGTCTCGGGTCAGTAATACCACGTGTGTGTGTGTGTGTTCACTGCTCCGGGTGTGTGTTCACTCTGTGTGTGTGTGTTCACTGCTGTGTGTGTGTGTGTGTGTTCACTGCTCCGGGTGTGTATGTTCACGGTGTGTGTGTGTGTGTGTGTGTTCACTGCTGTGTGTGTGTACTTTGGATGGGTTAAATGTAGAGCACCAATTCTGAGTATGGGTCACCATACTTGGCTGAATGTCACTTCACTTTTCACTTTATTTTTGGCTTTTTGTCTTTTGGATTTTATTAATTTATTAATTTGTTCATTTTATCTTGTATTTCAGTTAGTTGGGATTATAGTTACTTTACTGTTGCATTAACATAGCTGAAGCGGACTGATATCGTCTTGGTGGAGCGAGGTTCAGGTAAAGCAGGAGTGTCAAACTCAGTTCCTGGAGGGCCGGAGCCCTGCAGAGGTGTGTTCCAGCCCTGCTCCAACACACACACCATGTAGTTTTCTAAAGCCTGAAGGACTTGATTAGTTCAATCAGGTGTGGTTAATTAGGGTTGAATCTAAACTCTGCAGGGCTCCGGCCCTCCAGGAACTGAGTTTGACACCCCTGACATAAAAGTAACGGGAAAACAAGCGGGGCAGTCTCAAAACTGCCCCAGTGGCTCTCAATTAGAGCGCGCTGCAGTTCCCCTTTTCACCACAGATTTACGTTGCAAAATTGTGGGGCGCTGTTGAGCTCGGTAGGGCTCAGGCACCATCTGCCCCACTTAGTATCACTTACACATGCCTGCTGAAGCCATGCGCGGGATTCTGATATATACTGCTTACTTTACGACTTAAAATAGTCTACAATTTATTCTTGATTTAGTTTATATAGAGGTCTATGTTTTGGATGAATATTTTGGTCATCCAAAATCAGATCAGAGAGTTAAATGAAAACACTTCAACAGCAGCTGAGCCATTTTTTATTTTATTTTGCTTTTTGTTTTTTTTTAAACAACAATAACATGATACATCAGACAAAACTTAAAAGTAAAACACACATTAAGTAAATAAAAAATAAATAAAGATAGAATTAGAAGAAAAAATGGGATACAATACATATCAGTTAAAAAAAATAAAATAAAATAAAACTCAGATCAAGTCATGTGGCACTGTTTTTATGTAATTCAAAAAAGGTTCCCAAATTTGATCAAATAATTCACCTCTGCCCTTGAGCAAGTATGTTTTTTTCTCCATTCTGTCACTGATGGAGTTTTGGTTCCTCTGGCTTGCTTAGTTGGGGACACTTCATTTACAGTGATATCGTTGACTTGATTGCAAATTATTGCACAGATACTATTTAAACTGAACTGAGCTGCATGATGACATCACTGAATTCAGTGATGAACTGCCTTTAACTGAAAAATAAGTGTTTACTATTGTTCTTCTGCATTACTGACACACGATTTTTCATTTTAATACTGTAAAGCTGCTTTGACACAATCTGTATTGTTAAAAGTGCTATATAAATAAAGGTGACTTGACCTCTGAGTCCACTGGGAAATCAATTCCAGCAGTTCCATGAATCTTTGATATAACATCACATACTCGTATCCAAAACACCTTTACTGTTTTGTGCACTTAGAATGCAAACAAAAAAAGTGCCTTCTTCTGTGCCGCATCTAAAGCAAAAGACTGAAATACAGGTCCTTCTCAAAAAATTAGCATATTGTGATAAAAGTTCATTATTTTCCATAATGTAATGATAAAATTAAACTTTCATATATTTTAGATTCATTGCACACCAACTGAAATATTTCAGGTCTTTTATTGTTTTAATACTGATGATTTTGGCATACAGCTCATGAAAACCCAAAATTCCTATCTCAAAAAATTAGCATATCATGAAAAGGTTCTCTAAACGAGCTATTAACCTAATCATCTGAATCAACTAATTAACTCTAAACACCTGCACAAGATTCCTGAGGCTTTTAACAACTCCCAGCCTGGTTCATTACTCAAAACCGCAATCATGGGTAAGACTGCCGACCTGACTGCTGTCCAGAAGGCCATCATTGACACCCTCAAGCGAGAGGGTAAGACACAGAAAGACATTTCTGAACGAATAGGCTGTTCCCAGAGTGCTGTATCAAGGCACCTCAGTGGGAAGTCTGTGGGAAGGAAAAAGTGTGGCAAAAAACGCTGCACAATGAGAAGAGGTGACCGGACCCTGAGGAAGATTGTGGAGAAGGACTGATTCCAGACCTTGGGGGACCTGCGGAAGCAGTGGACTGAGTCTGGAGTAGAAACATCCAGAGCCACCGTGCACAGGCGTGTGCTTTTGAACCAGAAACAGCGGCAGAAGCGCCTGACCTGGGCTACAGAGAAGCAGCACTGGACTGTTGCTCAGTGGTCCAAAGTACTTTTTTTTCAGATGAAAGCAAATTTTGCATGTCATTCTGAAATCAAGGTGCCAGAGTCTGGAGGAAGACTGGGGAGAAGGAAATGCCAAAATGCCTGAAGTCCAGTGTCAAGTACCCACAGTCAGTGATGGTCTGGGGTGCCATGTCAGCTGCTGGTGTTGGTCCACTGTGTTTTATCAAGGGCAGGGTCAGTGCAGCTAGCTATCAGGAGATTTTGGAGCACTTCATGCTTCCATCTGCTGAAAAGCTTTATGGAGATGAAGATTTCGTTTTTCAGCACGACCTGGCACCTGCTCACAGTGCCAAAACCACTGGTAAATGGTTTACTGACCATGGTATTACTGTGCTCAATTGGCCTGCCAACTCTCCTGACCTGAAGCCCATAGAGAATCTGTGGGATATTGTGAAGAGAAAGTTGAGAGACGCAAGACCCAACACTCTGGATGAGCTTAAGGCCGCTATCGAAGCATCCTGGGCCTCCATAACACCTCAGCAGTGCCACAGGCTGATTGCCTCCATGCCACGCCGCATTGAAGCAGTCATTTCTGCAAAAGGATTCCCGACCAAGTATTGAGTGCATAACTGAACATAATTATTTGAAGGTTGACTTTTTTTGTATTAAAAACACTTTTCTTTTATTGGTCGGATGAAATATGCTAATTTTTTGAGATAGGAATTTTTGGGTTTTCATGAGCTGTATGCCAAAATCATCAGTATTAAAACAATAAAAGACCTGAAATATTTCAGTTGGTGTGCAATGAATCTAAAATATATGAAAGTTTAATTTTATCATTACATTATGGAAAATAATGAACTTTTATCACAATATGCTAATTTTTTGAGAAGGACCTGTACTGTTGTTAAACTCATGTAGTCTGGATGGAGTGTAGTACAGCTGGGGTAAAAAAAAAATCATCTGGATTAATCTATACCCAACATTCAGGATCTTCATCTGTTCTCACCCCCAACTCCTGCTTCCATCTACTTTTGGATTTGTCTGGGTCATCTAGGGGCTGATTTGAAGTCAAAGCTCCATATATTCTAGAAATTTATCAGAATGAAAGAGTTGCTCAATAAATGTCAATGTGTTTGCTCACTGAAGGAAAGAGTGCAAAGTGTAATAAAGGCAAGACATGGGCCATGTATGAACTGCCTCTGTCCTTAAAGGGGTCATGACATGGTTTTTTTATTTTATTATTATGGTCCCCTAGGTGCAATTATAGTATTACTATAGTTTTTTAAAAAAAAAAAACTTTTAAAATGTAGTGAATTATGACATTTTCCCACCCTGTTTCTCATCCTTTGATTCAAACAGTCTGTTTTTGGGTTGTTTCCCCTTTAAGACTTCAGTGTTAACACCCATTGTTATGATTGGCTAACGACAGCGCCTATGGACCAATTATTAACACCCCCAGCCAGAACATTTGTGGATTGAGCGTAACTGTTTAGTAGCGGGTGATGCATTCGAAGCGATGGCTCTTGCAATGATAAAACCTTATATGTTTGAGCACATCTGCGTGGCATTGTTATTTTCCTGTACACAGACCCACTCGCTGTCCGTCGACTGAACACTTGTGAGGCGCGCGGCGCGACAACGATACGAAATGAGCGTAGTTGTCTTGTGCTGGAGGCGGTCATATGCACATGGTTGGAACGTTACTTCGCACCGTGATGTCACTTCTTACCATGGATCCAGAACGAGCTGTATTTAGAGCTTGATTAAATAAATGGCTCGTTTATAATGGGGAGGACGTCTTAAGCTATGAAACTTGCAGGATGTTTTAATGGTACAAAGACCTCTTATATTCAAAAAGATCAAGGCAAATTTGGTTTCTCATTTCATGACCCCTTTAATGTCACCAACTGCTCGTTTAATTTTCATCCTCAGAGTAACTGATTAATATTATGCTATAATTTTAGGTCTAATGTTAATAAATTGCAGGTCAACAGCTGTCCTTGACACGAATTGAGATGATCTATAATAAGCAGAACACACTCTTTCACAAGACGAAAACTAGTCTTACAGACCTCATGTTCACCGTTGCAAGCAGGCTGGTGAAACATGGATGAGGCTAAGTTATATACTGAACTAAGATGAAGATAATACAGAAGAGATCTGTTAAATGTTGTTGTAACTTCATTAATCAAAAGAAAGATTTCAAAGAAAAATCTTTTCAGCATTCACTCTCACTGTCTCCACCCATGCCTTTCATCAGACCTTCACTGTTCATCCAACATACTTTAAGAAACTCACCATTTTATCTCAAACAGAATGGTGGTCTGGATGAAATCCTACTTGCTGAGAAATCGAATACTAAACCGAAGTATTTAAAATACTCAACTAAGTATTAATATCTAAAGTATTGTATCTAATACATGAAGGTTGTGAAGATCAGAATATAGTCAAGTCACCTTTATTTGTATAACGCTTTATACAAAACTGATTGTGTGAAAGCAGCTTTACAGAGTCAAACAAGAAAATAGTTTGTCAATGATGCAACAAGACAGTAGCAGAGAGTCATTTATAGAATAGGGAAAGAAAAGTACAATATTTGCAGAATGTAAGCAGAAGAGAAGAAGCAGAAGCCCCCAGTCTTCTGAAACTAAACATGCTCTATGCTGTGCCTGTGTGACAGGAAGGGACTGGTGAAAGTGGAAGCTCTGTGTACTTCTCCTGCAACCAATCAATGATGTTTTATTAACAGTTCGGGAGGAGCACGTTCAGCATCCCTCCTCCAACCCAACTCCTCACTCTTGGTGGGGAAGTCGTGGCCTAATGGTTAGAGAGTCGGACTTGTAATCCAAAGGTTGTGAGTTCGAGTCTCGGGCCGGCAGGAATTGTCGGTTGGGGGAGTAAATGTACAGCACTCTCTCCACCCTCAATACCATGACTAAGGTGCCCTTGAGCAAGGCAGCGAACCGCAAACTGCCCCCCTGGGCGCTGCAGCATAAATGGCTGCCCACTGCTCTTGGTGTGTGTTCATGGTGTGTGTGTGTTCACTGCTGTGTGTGTGCACTTTGGATGGGTTAAATGCAGAGCACGAATTCTGAGTATGGGTCACCATACTTGGCTGTATGTCACGTCACTTTCACTTTTCTTTTTTTTTTTTTTACTATTGCTATCCCAGCTTGCAGATCTGGAGGGGTTCTCTGGGTTCGGGCTAAAGTCCGAGCTCAGAGCCCTCCCTCGAACAGCACGCCTTACTTTGAAAGTCTTGCAGCAGAGGTTCTGAAGTTCATTTAGTACCTGTACAGAACACACATCGATTGTACAGAATTGTACAGAACACACATCGATTGTACAGAATTGTACAGAACACACATCGAAATCTAGGAACATTTGACACACTTCAAACACATGGAACATCTAATATGTAAAAGTTGTCACATGTTAAGTCAAAACAGATTATGGAAAGGTCATATGCCACCAAAATAAGTATTAAACAAAAATACTAATGATGTACTAATGAAAATACTAATTGAAGAGAACCGCTAATATGTGGTGGTAGTAGTTTGTGCTATGTGTAAGTCGAGAACAAAGGAGTAAGAAAGTCAAAATCATTTCAACTGATGCACAATATTGTTTTTCTGCTCAGTGTGGTTGTCACAATCTCACGATCCCAACCTGTACCCTTTATCATTCACCCCGGACTCCATTTCCCATAATCCTTTGCTTGGACTCATTATCA